>NW_003804412.1:0-1048 GCF_000255335.2 Galendromus occidentalis
AGAATTCAAGGATCTCGTCGAGCCGCTTGATCTGACCGATGCGAACTATGGCGTCGCGTGGTCGTTGCTTGAATCAAACTTTTCTCGCATCGACACCGAGCGCGAGCGTGTCCTCGCTGAATTGCGAGACATCAGACCGCGGGTCAGCAACCTGAATGATGCCGTGGGCCTGCGAAGGCTGCTGACGACCGTGCAGCGCAATCTGCAGATCCTGGAGGGTCTCGGCCATTCGCTACCGTCAATGGCGCCGTTGCTGAAATCCTCCATCGAGGCCGCTTTGCCGCTGAGACTACGCCAAGATTTCAAAGAGAAGCAGCGCCTAGAAGCGCGCTTCGCTTCCCTCACTCAAAGCTCCTCCTCCGATGCAACAGACGACGACGACCAAGAGCGCGGTCTCTCCACGGCGGCGGTGAAGCAACGCGTGAACGACCTAGAAGATGCTCGACTCATCGAGGCTGCCGTCAACCCGAACGCTCAGAGGAGCAATGAGGATCCGAGAGCCAGATCGCGGTTCGCTTCGAAGGATTCCGAAAAAGGAAGACTTCGTCACTACGCAGTTGGTGCGGCGAGCCACCACGGTGCTCCGGATGGCTACAGACGGAAGTTCCCCCCACGTGGATGTCTGTTCTGCAAAATTGCCGAGCACGGATAGTCCCGAGGTTCTTCCGACATGACGCTCGAGAAAAGACGTGAGGTCCTGACGAAGCTAAGGCGGTGTACGAAATGTCTGCGACCCGATCACAACAAACCGAGTGACTGCCGTGGGACCCGCTATCCTTGCGATAAATGCAGATCATTTCAGCACTATCCTGTTATGCATCCCGACAAAAAGTGTGAGACGACCAGCGCCCCAGTCCTCGAGGAAGTCGCCGCGAGCGCCGCTTGTGTCGAAAATGCGCTCATGATGACAGTCTCTGCGTTCAGAATCAATGGTGGAGTGAAGATTCCTGTCAGAATCCTGCTCGACAGCGGCAGTTCGCTGACGTTCATCTCGCCGAGCACGCGCCGACTCCTCCGAGGAGCGGTTCCAGTCCAGCGAGCGGAGTTT
>NW_003804413.1:0-1177 GCF_000255335.2 Galendromus occidentalis
GGTCGGGGTGGATCGAGTTGATCAGGATGTATCGTTCGGCTCGATTTCCGATGGTGAATTCCTGTTTCTGTTTCTTGCCTTCCTTCGTCTTTGCTTTCTCTGGATCCGGTGGGTTGAGGCGTCCTCGGGTTACATCCCAGGCAAACGGTTCGCCGTCGAGAACCGATGGGATGATGGTCTTCCAGGCGATATAGTTCTTCCCGTCAGCAGCCAGGATAATGCTGCTAACCACTCTGGGTCGAGGACCGCATGTAGTAGGTTCGTCTTTGTCGCATACCGGGGTGTTTCCACCGTCGTCGTCCTCGCCAACTTGGACGCAGCCGTAGAGGGGGTTCTCTCTCGAAGTCGAAGGATTGGACATTTTTGGATGGACACTTCACTTCGGTTCACGGTATCACTTATCTTTTCTGAGCAACAAGTGCTGATAACGGTGAAGAGATACACGTATATCGTTGATACCTCGGCTAGAATGATCACACGGAATACTAGAGTCAGTCTTGGGCTCCCCCTTAGCTGGCTGAGGTTTATTGTCCTTATTGTATAGCGAGTCATAGGAAAGGGTTGAACACAGAAGAGCATCCGAATATGGGTCATACTGAAAACACTGTGAACGGGTTAAGTGGTGACCGGTCAGTGACCGTTACAGACTGAGGTCTTCAGTATTTAGGGCGAAATTTGAAACGGACCATATTCATCAACTGAACTCGACGGAGCGGTCGATGTCGTAACGATATCACCTGCTGGAGTGGTTGAAGAAGGTTTATGGGTGCTCGTACTAGTCAACACCGGTTTACCGGTAGTAGTTGTAGGAAATGATCGAACAGTCGTAGATCGAGAAGGAGGAGTGGCCCTAGTAGCCCGAGTGGTCCGATAAGAAGATGATGGCTTTATCGTAGTACTCGAGAAGAAAACTCTAGAAGGATGAGCTGTAGCAGTGCGAATATGCGAAGCTCTGCCAGAGATCGGCATCTCAGTAGAAATGATTCGCTGCCACTCTCGTCGATAGCTGAAATCCATCCTCGGGGGCGACGTCGTGGTAGATCTTCGGTACTCCTGTACCACCACACGTCGAGATGGATATCCAGACTCAGCTGAACTGGGCTGATACGGATGACGTTTGTAGAAAGGAGAAACCGTCAGTCCGGGGGATCGAAACACCGGCTTGGATGTCGTAGTA
>NW_003804414.1:0-1100 GCF_000255335.2 Galendromus occidentalis
AGTTTCCGTGAGTATGAGAATATCGATGTTTTTGAGGCAGTCCGGGTCAATGAGCTGAATGTTTTTCGCGCCTTCACAGTTCCACTGAACTATGTTTAACGTCTGGTTCTGGTCGGGGGTCGTCCTCTGCTCGGCCGGCGGAGGCTTCCTCCGCGGCTCCGGCTTCTCGAGGTTTCTGCTCGAGGAGGTCGCGACTTGCTCCTCCGTCTCGCTGTTAGGGGTGGGGGCGGATTTCTCCCCTGGGACCATTGCATCATCGCCGTGAGCATATCCCGAAAATGGGGAAGGTTGGGGGTGGGATCACGTCTTCGCTGATCACGGTTTAGTGAGAGGTTCCGCTTGGCTGCCGGTCTCTGCTGCGATGTCGCGTTGGAATGCCTCGTTCTTGCTGCCCTTTGATTCGAATTCAGGGGTTGAGGTTCTCTTCAGTTTATTCGAGGGAGATTCCCGCCGAAAGTGACTCTTTCGGAGGGCCTGCTCGTCGCTCGGGAGTGTCTTCCGAGAGCGTCCCCTGTTGGAGTTTTGGGGCGTTTGTTCCTACGTTGTTTGAGGCCTAGGGTCTGACAAGCCTTTCTTGCGATGTTGATCGCCATTCTGAGCGCTGTCTCGCCTTCGTAGGTGTAGTTTTTGTCTATGACCATCTGTCCTTGGACTATTGACAGTTGTAGAAAGGAGAATGCCGCCTCCTTCCCCGCTGCCAGTCCGTGCAGTTCGTCATTCGCCGCCTTGCATCCCGGGCTGAAGACCGGTACGGATATGATGGTGATCTCAGTGCCTGGCTTGGACTCTTTGATCTTCGTTCCGAATTCTTTAATCTTCTTGACAGCCTCCTGGTGGTTAAACTCCATGCATTCGTGAAAACCTGCGTGGAGGAAAAGCATCACCGGATGTGTTGCTTCGGAGATGAGGCTTTCAGCTTTCTCCAGTATGGAATCTATGTCGTTTTTGCGTGAAGTCCCAACGGAGAGCGGTGTTCCATTCGGAAGCTGTTGTTCCAACAGCGGCTTCAACGTGCTCACGGCTGGGTCGCCTACCAACAGTATCTCTGTACGTACCGGTGGAGGGGGCAGCTGTGTAGCCGTGTCATCGGTCTCATCCGT
>NW_003804415.1:0-11382 GCF_000255335.2 Galendromus occidentalis
CCGACGGTCATGGTGAACCTTCAACGGTCACGCTGCTTCGAGCTCTCGGAGATATACGTCTGTCAGCTCCCAAACACTGATTGTGTCTACGGGCCCGAAGATTTAACCCAGAAATCCTCGACTCCCGCAGTACGTGAGGAGACCATGCCAACGTTGATTAATGATGTGGAGAGACAGGTTTTTGGCAATTTGTGCCAGCGTGGCATTTACCGATGGTGAAATTCTCGTAATATTTTTTTAAAAAAAAACGATCTCAATAAATCGAGATATATTTCCGAGGGGAATACCGCTTAATCATTAGTTTGATGTTGGTTCCACTGTAACTTGATAAGGGCCTTCTTGATTAGCCATCCCATCATAGCCGCTCCTTGTCGGCATGAGTCGTCTAACAAGGGAAGCGCCCGAGCTGACCTTCGAAGTTCGCAACCAATTTTACACCAATTTGTCGTCACGGCCTCCAGATGCAATAGCCGGTTTTAGAAAACGTGAAATGCTCCCGGAAAGGATTTTTAGCGGAGCTGTGGATACACTAGCAGCCAGAATACCATCATGGTACGGGTTCAGATGGCACGATGGTTAGTGCAGAGGAGTCAAGTGTATAGCCGCCAGGTTCGATACCCACAGCCTTCTTGTTTTTCCCTAGGGGAGACGTGTTACCTTCAAACTTCTAGATTGCTGTTGAGCTTTCCATGTGCAGAAAATTAGGTTTTGTCCGGACAATGTAGAGAACAAGCTCGAAAAGGATGGATTTCGCGCCGGAGATCTTCCCATGGTGGGATAGCCGAGTGGGTAGAGCGCTCTGCACGTTTCGTACAGATTCGCGCTATTCACGCTGACGTTGCATCGTGCGGGAGGCAGCATGGCTTCGACCCCTGCAGCCATCTCCTCCAAGGACGGTTTTCATGGTTTCCATCCTTCTTGGGCGAATGCCGAAATAGCTCTCGGCTCTCGGACCGTGGCCTACAAAATCTCGGTACCGAACCCACCGCAACACAGAGGGGTCTCTCGCCGGAGGCCGAGTGAAGGGATACAGAGGAAAGGGAAAATATTTGGAAGGTGAAGAGAATGTCGGGGAATGATTCACCCAAGCCTCAAGGTGGGGGACTGATATATCTGGGGGCGCGGAGGCTGACCGGAGGCCGTGGGTCACAGGCTCTCCCTCCAACGCGGCAACTTCTCGCGGGCGAATCCAAAACAAAAAGTGGACCTATCTTCGAAAATTCGGAAAACCGTTAGGTTCGAAATTTGAATCATGCGAATTCCTTGTTTGGAACTGTGGCTTGCAAAGAGAAAGCATGGTCATGGCAGCGAACGTGTTGTCGGTCGTGATTGCACACTTCCGGGGGCAGGCCCAGGTTTCCCAGGCCGAGTTCGTAGCGAGTTTGATGTCCTCGAGTGCAACTCGGGAAGAGAGGAAACTTGCGCAGAGAATCATTTGGTTGATCGAGGATCGAAATGCCGAGCAGGAAGACATGAATTCGGAAAACGACGAGTCGTCAGGCAGCCCAGGTGAAGATCAAGATGTCTACGAACCCGAAGTGTGGTCGGCGGAAGACACGCCAGTCCCCTCGACATCTTCCCCAGCTGGCTTCATTCGTTTGAGCGGATCGAGGAGTGTAAGCCCCTCCAAAGCTCGTGAAATTGCTGTATTCTACAGATCGAGTGCAAAAAAAACGCGATCACTCTCCTGCATGAAAGAAAGATACAAGAGATACATCAAAAACGAAACTGATCTCAAAAAGATTCTTCGCGCGCAGATTGGCGAAATTTCACTTCCATGCATGAGGCGGTGCAAAGAAACGTTCAACGTGCTGAAGGAACAGCTCCGCGCGAAAGTGTTCGAAAAGTTTGAAGCTGGCGTAACTCTTCACGATCGCGAGGTGCAAGCTCTTGCGCGTGAACTGGCCCGTCCCATGCAGATTCCGAATTTTCACGCTTCTCTGCGATGGGTAAAGACCTTCCGTAAAGAGAATCAGATTGTCTCCAGAAAGATCAATAAATTCGTGTCGGTTCTGACGAAAAAGAATGCCGAGAAAATTGCTGCGGATGCGGAGAAGTTCGTGTCGAAAGTTCGGGAAATTGCAAGGACGCGTGCTCTAATGCCAAGCTGCATCGCGAATGCGGATCAATCCGGATTCACCAAGCAATTGACATCTGGCCGCTCCTTGGCTCCGAAGGGTGTAAAGACAGTGGAAAGGCTTGTCCAAGCCGTGTCGTCGATAACACACTCGTACACCGTGATGCCGCTCGTTTATGCCAGCGGTTGGCTTTCACCCAAACTCTTTGTCGTGCTGCAGGAGCCAGGGGGAAGTTCCCACAAAACTTCCGTAATAATTCATCCAATCTCGTCGTGAAAGCTCATTCGTCGCACATCATGACGAAAGGTTTGACGGAAGACTGGTTGAAAGAATGTGTATTCACGGAGGACATGCCGGATACGCTCCTCCTACTGGTAGACTCCTGGACTGGATTCAGGGACCATGACATGATCCAGGGGCTGGTGCCCGATGGCAAGAACGTCATCGTCGAGAACATTCCCGCGGGAGCAACTTCTCTAGTTCAGCCTCTCGACGTATTCTTTTTCCGAGTGCTGAAATCTTTCGTTCGCCGTATTCACGATCATGTCATGGCACACGAGCCCCAGTTCAAGATTCATCAGCGAGATAATATTCTTCTAGTGCTCGAGATTGTCTGGAATCAGTTCTGTAACGTCAGCTTCCAACCATTCCTCCAGTATGCTTGGAGGAAAATCGGTTACGTTCATATTGAACCCGTATCCTTCCTCACTCCGTTGCAGAAGTGCTTCGAGCAAATTCCTTCGGAGGGTGTACCAGAAGTCCGTGCAGCAAGGGAGCTTTCATCTGTTGCTCTTTTTGCGAGCAATCGTTCTGCTTCACTCACTCCTTCCTTGATAAGCATCTGCATCCCACTTTGCCGATAGCTTCGGAGGATGAGCAATCGCCGCCATCGTGTCCTCCAACCCCACCGCGGCGATCCTCCCAACGACCCCATTTCGAGCTGCCGACGCCTAGCGCTGGTCCATCACTCCGACGAAGTTCCAGAAGGGTCAAGAAAAGAGTCGCGTGACTCCAAGAACTCGTTCAATAGTCCCTCAGCACGTTTCTCTCAATAAAGAAAGGTCCTTGTCAGGACGACCAATTCCTGAAATATCTCATTTTCCTTGCTGGTCGCTGCTCAACGTCTTGTGGCATATTCTGTCGGGATCTCGTCTTGCCGATGAGATCAAGCTTTCCTGTGTTTCGAATCTGTAGTTTCCAATGCATTCGCCCGGACCATCCTGCACGAGAATCTTGACTCTACGCATGAAGAGCGCGAAGGCATCCGAAGAGAGAAAGACAAGATCAACCCCGAAAAAAAAGAAGTCTGAGGGTATCGAACTCGTTTACTCGTACTTCCGAACCAGCCGTTGTCGCCGCAGCGCCACCGTTCCAGATAGTTAATAGACACTCTGGGTTCTAGCCTATCCGCTGCGCGGCTGGGAATTTTTCCCGAACACATTTCACGTTCTCGGAGACCGGTTTTGGATTCCAGTAGTCGGGACAACCACGTGGTGTAAATTTGATTGCGAACTTCAGGGGTCCGCTCGCGCACTTCCCTTGTAAGCTCACATAAGCTTACTAACCTTACGAAGCTCACATAAGCTTACTAAGACTTTTCCAAACCTAAGCCCTATAGATATTTCTAGATGTGTAGGAAAAGAATAACTAACCTCACTAAGCACACGTAAGCTATGCTAAGCATGAGCCGCATGCGAAGCTTAGATAAGCTTACTAACCTTACGAAGCTTACATAAGCTTACATAAGCTTATTAAGCCCTATAGATATATCTAGATGTGTAGGAAAAGAATGACTAACCTCACTAAGGATACGTAAGCCAGATTAAGCTATACTAAGCATAACAAACATGTGAAACTTACTAGCCTTACTAAGCATACGTAAGTTACACTAAGCTATACTAAGCACAAGACGCATGCGAAGCTTACATAAGCTTACTAACCTTACGAAGCTTACATAAGCTTATTAAGAGTTTTCCAAACCTAAGCCCTATAGATATATCTAGATGTGTAGGAAAAGAATTGCTAACCTTAATAAGGACACGTAAGCTACACTAGGCTATACTAAGCATACGAAGCTTACGAAGCTAGGTCGATGCATAAGTTTTGTCCAATGTAAGGCACGCATCGCATCTGTGTTAATTTCAGCTCTATTTGTGTACGGTGTGTTATTGTGACCGTCCTATTTATATTAAAAGCTATGCCTAGGCCACCCTAAGCAAGTATCGGAGCGAATTTCGTGCAATGTCCTAGATTGTTGCGCCTGTGTTTACTTGGTATTCGAAATTATTCGTCGTGCCCAAGTGATGTTGACATGCGTGTGGAGTGTTGACTGTTTACAATGGGAAGATAAAGAATCGTCTGGTTTCATCCGTCCTTACAACGTCGTTGCATAGCCGCAACGACGCCGCTCGCGCGGGAGGCGGTGTGGGTTCGATCCCTGCTGCCGGAAAAATATGCAGGTACTCGGCCTTGATCCTCCTGGGTACATTTGCTCTATGGATCCGTCCTCGGAAGCAATGTGAATAACAGTACCCGGGACGTTAAACCTTGGCTGTGTGGATCAGCCCGAAAAAGTTTTTGGTTTCATCCGTCCATTGCTTGACATCGAGTTTGCTTCCTCAGCACTTTAACGTTTATAATTGAACCTTTTTCGATTTCTTATACGAGCCGGACGATGAATAACTCTTCGAACACTCCCGACTCTCCTGTCGGCAACGACCAACCCTCCACCAGTACGGGGGTCAGGGCTCCAAAAAAGGGTTAGAAGTGCTGCTTCATTTCGAGATATGAGTCGGGACCGTGACTTAGTTTCGGTATCGTGTTTTAGGTAGCGCGCCCTCGACAGCTACGAGTCCGGCTAAGCGTATCCGGATCGAACGGAAAAAAATATCCGACTTGAGAGTTGGATCATGTCACTCTGTTTCGATCTGCGGCGTCGTGGTGAAAAAAAATTCGACCGTCAACTTCGTACATCGTTCAACTGGGGATCCAGGTCGTTTAAGTACATTCATCGCTCGAGATGACTCCGCGGAAATCCGATGCACTGCGTTCGGCACAGTGCATGATCGACTGTATGATAGAGTTCGGCAAGGGTCGTCTTACGACATCGGTCAGTTCGTCGTGAAACGGGCTGACCCCCGTTTCAATAATACGAGCAATACGCTCGAAATTAATTTAACGACGACCACTACTGTGGTCGAGATTAGTGATGAGATTTCCTTCGACGACCTATACGATTTGACTCCTCTCGCCAATCTTCCCAGACTCTGTAGGGAGTCTTCTTTGTTCGATTTTTGCGGTATCGTAATGCATGTGTCTCCTGTGCATCGCGTGACTCGGGCTCGCGACAACAAAACGTTCACCAAGTTCGAGGTGCGTGTCGTTGACATGTTCAAACGTTTTATCGTGGTCACGATCTGGTCGGATATACGCGCTACATATGTCAGTAAAATTGGTCGCGCGTTTATTCTGACGCGCATTAGGGTTGGTATGTTCCAGGACGTGCCCACCTTCAATCAGACAGTCGATTCCGAGACTGTGTTCGATGAATCCATTCATGATATTAAGACGTTAAATGACTGGTGGTCTAGAATTCCCAGATCGGCTGCCGATTTCCGCCCAATGTTCGATTTTCCCGACGCAGTGGTGGACCTCACCGTTAGGTTAGGTTAGGTAGTTCGCCCCCAACCGTCGAGGAGGACGTTCGCACTTTTGAGTGCTCCGTGTTCTAGTGCAGTGACAACGTCGTGACCTACCTCATCGAAAGGCTCTTCGAAAGAAGAACACAGTGAACTGCGAACGAGCACTGTGGGCCCAGTAGATCGGTAGATATCGAATTTAAAGTGAAAAGTTGAACTTTTGGTGACGGTTCCCTGGATTGAACTCTGACGAATTATTGCGGAAATTGAGCTGGTTCACTGGCGGAAATACGTGGTGATTCGAAGAGAAGACATAGAGGCCTACACGACGGGACCGGAAACGTAAGGAATTTCTTGCATTTTCTGCGTTTTACCGACAGAGAAAGAATCAACTCGTCGAAGTCGGAATATCAGCAGCGGAGTTATTGAGGAAATTGGCAACTTCCAAAATTTCTCCGAATTATTCCTGAAATTGAGCGAGGGAATCGGCGATAATCCTCCTGGATTGTCAAAGAGGAAGACGAACCCTACCCGAGGAGGCAGAAGTCGAAGCATATTTGCGATTTTTCACAGTATTTTTCGAATTTCGAAGAATCGACTTTTCTCCTGTTGGACCGATCCTGGCAAAATCGGTACCAGAGGAAAGAGAAAAATCAGGGGAGCTCACCTATACCAAGGTCATCGCGGTAGGACCGACCCCGGCGGAGTTATTCAAGGAATTAGCAACCCCCTGAAGCTTTGCCGAAGTATTTCGGGAACTGAGCTGAAGAATCCGGAATAATCCGCGTGGATCGGGAAACAGGAAGCCGAGATCTACCCTTTGGACCCCTTTTCGCACCATTTATCCCGAAATTTGGACGAAATTTTCAGAGTTGAAAATTAATTCGATTTTCAAATTCGTCGAAAAAATCGGGGACCAGGCTCGGAGAAGAGAGCAGGAAGAGAGGATCCCATCGAGTGCTTTCCGGATTGAATTGGTCCAACGGGAAACGGAATTAAGGGTTCGAAAAGAATTAATTTTCAAGCAACCCAAAAATTCTGGGACCGGGTTCGGAGAGAAGAGGAGGAAGAGAGAAGTCTGTCGAGAATACTCCGGACTGGATCGGCCAAACGGTAAGCGAGATTTTTCGACTTGAAATAATTCAAATTTCAAGTCCGCCGAAAAATTCCCGCACCGGGCCCATCGGAGAGAGCAAGAAGAGAGAAGTCTGTCGAGAACACTCCGGACTGGATCGGCCAAACGGCGAGCGGGATTTTCCGACTTGAAATTAATTCAAATTTCAAGCCCGCCGGAAAACCCCCGTACCGGGTCGTGAGAGAAGAGCTCTAGGAAAGGAGTCCGCCGAAGAAGTTCCGGGCCCTCCGGAACGGACAGCGAGGCGGGAGCTCGGAGATGGCGGGGAGAGGAGTCGGAAAAAGTCCCTTCGCGCGCGGGGGGTTGAGCCGCACACCACAACCCGAGATGGAAGAAGAGGAAAAGGATGAGGGAGAATACCCCCCGGAGAGGGTAAACCTCGCGAAGAAACTGGAAGAAATGAAGAAGATGAAGCAGACGGAGGCCCCGTCGATGGGGCAGGGGAGTGCCGACATGCTGGCTCCACCCCAGCCGACGGCCACCGACTGCCCACCCAGGTCGTCCACGCCGATCCAGCAAGTGGGAGAGCCGCAATTGCTCGATCCGCTCAACCAGGACATGGCGAACGTGGAGGACGGGGCAACCGAAAGTAACACGAGCAAGATCGGGAAGGCCAGGAAGAGAGCGAGAAGAGAGATGCTGGAGCAGAGTTCACTGATGGAAGACTACGAGCACTGTGGTATACCTGAGAACCTGGAAGAACATGCCGGTATCCCAGACCTCTATGTCGAGATGCATAGAGTTCTCAAGGCGGCCCGGATGCATCTTGCAGAACTCGAGTGTTTCTCAACACCCCTCTGCACTCGTCCAGCTGATTGAAAAAGACAGCTGACGCTCAGCGCTGGCGGAGCCAGCGCTGCGCTGATAGATTTACCTACGCGCTTGCACACCCCAGTGCTTATATGTATATTGACGTTCATAAATATAATAATGGGACTGCTTGTCCTGGACATGAATGGCGGATTATCCGCGATATTGACACTTCTAAAGGAATCACTGTGACTCGTTCCCGACTCGATCTCTCTGTGAGTGTTATGTGCTGATTGTATGGTGTACAGAACGGGCGAGATGTGTGTTTCCTGCAATGGTGACGCGACGGATACCTCATCCGTCCGTGACAGACAGGGAAGAGGAGCGAGCTCCGACTCAGCCGACACCCTGAGACCAACTGACGGAGGATAAAGGAGAGGGGGAAGATGCCAAGAGAGGAGGCGGATGCAGACGATAGTGTTCCCGCCTTCTCAGCGGACAGAAACCCTCGCCCGAAACCCTCGATTCGAAACCACCGAGCAGCGACGACGACGAAACAGCCGACGTCACTCCTGGGTTGACCTTTGACCCCGATAGGAGTTCGGTGCGGGAAACTGATAATTTAGAGTGTGAAATAGTGGAGATTAGAGACCAAAAAGTGAGCAAAAAGGAGATTCAACAACTTCAGAGCGCTGTCGCGTCGTGTGGCAAACGATTCGCAGCGTGGGTGAGCGATTGAACTTTCCTAGGAAAACCTTCTCTTTTTTCGGATTTTCTCGGAAATCTAAGGATCTCTGAGGAAAGTTGCGAAGGCAAAAAATAATCGTCGTTAAATTTTGATTTGATTAAGCCACAAAAAGTGGCCCCTTAGTTAGACTTCGTTTTTTGTTTTCCCAAGTCAGGCCAAGGGCCAAGGGTCCATCCAAATAGAAAGTTATAGTCACCAATTTTCAGGGTCAGTGCCCCGCAGGGAATAAGTCCCTGGGTATTTCGGGGGCAAGGAATTCAAATTTCTAGTCAAAAATACAAATTTCCCCTTATCTCTAGTTTAGGCTTAGCGTTAGGCCTAAAATATCTGAAGTGTACAAAAGGCGCGGGACGTGCTAAGCAGCACGAATCTGCCATTAAAAAATTTCTCCGAGCTTCGAGAGCGGAGATAGAGCTAATTTAGTGTTGAAAATATCACTCCAAGCAGGAATCTTCACATAAAGTGTAATTTTGATCTAAAAGCCGCGTCAATAAACCGTTGGCGTTAAATTTGATCGACTTCTCATACTAGAAGGCAAAAATAGCCCAGATAGCCCGGTCACACCGGGCGAAACCAACCGCAGGCGGCACAGTTGCAGAGTCCGAACCTGATAGAGTGGAAAACCCTTTCATCAGGAGCTCGAAACTAGCTAGATCGCCAGCGGGGCATGCAAAAACCAGCAATCCGAGCGAGAAAGATAAGAAAGTTCCAGAAATAATCGAAGTAGAGGATTCAGAGACGGAAATGCAGAGACGGGGTTCGCAGCAAGTCAAAGGGAGAAAGACCGGTTTCTCGTTCATTTCCGTTGAAATAGGGACTCTCATGGACATGGCAACGGCCCTGGATTATGCATGCAGAATAGAATGCCCAAATACTCAGACAGGAATCAAAGCAAAAGCAGAGAAAGTTGAGAGAAATGTCGAGGCTATCCAGAGAGCCTGGTATGATAATGAACAAGATAGAGATGATCAATTAGCCGAGCTTAGGGAAAGGAATCAAAGTCCTACAGCTGAAAATGATCAAACCAACCTCGTAATAGAACGAATGGAGATCGAAAGATGTAAACAGCAGAAGGAGATTGCAGAATTGAGGAAACAAGTAGCTAGGCTAGAAGAGGTTAATCGCGGAGGGCTTTTACAGGCCGAACTAGAAAAAGAAATAGAAAAGATAGCCTGCGAGGCAGATGTTGTTAAACTGGTTGCAAGAGACTGGGTAAAGGACGCATTCGTAAAAACGAAGACTTGCACCCGAAGTATTCTAGCACCCGCACCGGTCAGAGTCGTAGTCGCGAATGAGGCGAATTCGAAGGACAAGGAAGTCCTAACTAGACTGTCTGCGGCCTATCCGAACATAGCCGAGCGACTAAAGAGGCTAGCATACGAAACTTACATAAGCTTACGAGGCTTACGGAGCTTACACAAGCTTACATAAGCTTAGTAAGAGTTTTCCAAAACAAAGCTCTATAGATGAAGCTTATGTGTAGGAAAGATTTTTCTAAAGGTCACTAAGCTTGCTAGGCTGTACTAAGCTAACTAAGCATATGGAGCTTACAAAGGCTTACTAACCTTACGAAGCTTACATAAGCTTACGAAGCTTACATAACCTTACGAAGCTTACATAAGCTTACATAAGCTTACTAAGACTTTTCCAAACCTAAGCCCTATAGATATAGATATAAGAAGCTATAGATATCTCTAGATGTGTAGGAAAAGAATTGCTAACCTTACTAAGCATACTCAAGCTACACTAAGCTATACTAAGCATAACCAGCATACGAGGCTCACATAAGCTTACTAACCTTACTAAGCTCACATGAGCTTGTATAAGCTTAGTAGGACGTTTCCGAACCTAAGCCCTATAGATATTTCTACATGTGTAGGAAAAGAACTTTCTAGATGTGTAGGAAAGATTTTTCTAAAGGTCACTTGGCTTGGTAAGCCATGCTAAGCTTACTTATTAGCATAGGGATCTTACGTAGGCTTACATAAGCTACGCAAGAGTTTTCCAAAACTAAGCTCTATAGATGAAGTTTATGTGTAGGAAAGATTTTTCTAAAGGTCACTTCGCTTAGTAGGCCATGATAAGCTTACTTAGGGTGAGGATCCTACGTAGGCTACTCAGGAGTTTTCCTAAACTAGGAACTATATAAAAAGCTTATGTCATGTCGATGTCAGGTCAATGTCAGGTCAATGTCAGGTCAATGTCAGGTCAATGTCAGGTCAATGTCAGGTCAATGTCAGGTCAATGTCAGGTCAATGTCAGGTCAATGTAAGGTCAATGTCAGGTCAGAGACAATATATGACATCTTTGTCAAGTGGACAAAACTAATGCATTACCCTATATGGTGGGGGCATCATGCTCGTGTGAGCGCATTATGATGTGGGTGCTATGTTCCACCAGGGTTAATAATATTTAACGTGGTCCGATATAGTCCCTTGAATTAAAATTAATTACTATTGGAATTTTCCGATTGCGTTAATCAAATTTAACTATCGACATGGAGTGTATAAGCTGGTCGATTTAAAATTTTTGTTGCTCGTCATCTCCTCTAAGCCGTCGTGAATCCTCAATTATTCTAATACGTTTCTTTCGATCTTCGAAAAAAAAATGGTGAGTTGAGCTCCCGAATCCGTCTATGGATATTATGATTCTGATCTACGAGTTCCGAATGATGTTGCCATGGTCGTCTGATCAGACTTAGTCAGAACTAAGCGCAATACGTTCGGTTCCACAGTCGTCTGGATCTAGCTCAAAAAGGTGGAATGTCATCATCAAAACCTCGAGTGACACGAAGGCCGACATCGACATTGAAAAATCCACAATCGTGAAGATTTTAGAGGACTCGGCGACCGTGGCGGCACATCGCCTGGTGTACGACAATGTGCCACTAATGAGGCCGGACAATGTGTGTGATTTTCCACACCGGCACTTCCATGGTGCAGTCGCTGTAACCCGAGCCGTCGTAGGCAGCGCCTTTTTGCCGACCTGTTCCCGGGTCGCGAAATTATTGTCCGTGCTATGCGGAGCACCGGA
>NW_003804415.1:11402-20175 GCF_000255335.2 Galendromus occidentalis
GGACTCTCTAAATGGAACAAACATTTCGATGGCTTGGACGGCATCGCTGTGCGGGCGAAATCAGAAGACACGCCGGAGGAAAACGACAACCAGATCGAAAATCGGACGGACGTAGCAGCCGGGGAAAAAGACGACGCCTCGATTCCGAGTGGCAGTAGAAAACGAAGTCGGGTTCGCTATGTGGCAAGCCGGCTGAGGACAAAATTCAGGGGGTCGACTCGAAAGCAAGTGAGTACCCAGAGAACGCCCGGTTTGCGCCAACCCTACCTCGGGAACAAATCGATGCCCGTTTTAGCATCTGAGTTACAACGGGGATCGTACTGGAAGCGGTCGCCCAAGGCAAAACGGCCGACGATGCTCTCCAGTACATTTGAACGACGAATTTTTTCAGAGCTGTCTCGATGCATAAGTATGCTCGTATCAGTTATCGGCAGTGAGGGGCCGTCGTGAATCGCGCTGCGTTGGTCAATTTATCGTCCAAGAGTCGCCGAGCTTCGGTTCTAGTCGGGAACTCGACCTTTCGGAATGCAATTCCCACGACACCCATGATTATGCATCGAGACAGCTCTGAAAAATCTCGACGAAAATTGAAATTCCCCAAATCCTTCTGGATTCGCGTGGAAATGTTCGCGGACCGTCGGACTAACTCGAATCCTTGACCGCAACTCGCTCGTGAATGGTACTCGGGAAGATTTCCCCTTTTCGGGGAAACTCTTACAATTACTCAATTGGAAAAGTTACGATACATCGATGTGAATAGAAACTCTTACATCGATCGAAATGTAAGATCTACAGTCCCTCGGCCTGTGAGTAGGGCTCGCAGTCGGGATTCAAAACCGGGAAAAATTCCGGGAAAAAACCGGGTCCCGAAACCGACTGTCCCGGGATATTTCCCGGGAAAGTCGAAGATCTTTAGATATATTTTCCCGAGAAATTCGAGGGAGAAATTCAAATGGTGGAGACTCTGCCGATCTTTATCGCGCTCGACATTCGATCCAGACTTTCCGATGAGGCTGCCGATCGTCTCGGGTAACGATTGGAGCTTGTCATATCTGAGGTACATCGTTTAGCTACATTGAATGTCAAAGATGCGAGGAATCGAGCTCTCATCGACATGACCAGATATCTGAAGCTTGGTCACGAGCGACCTGAGAAGGGCTCTACCACTTTGGAGAAGAATCATTTCTCGCGTTGCTTAGTCGGAGGTGGGACATACTACGGAGTGAGTGATTTCCGAAGACGGAGCTCTCGCACCAATCTCTTACTCTCCGGAGACTCCCCTCAATTCGACGAATTCTCCCGTTTCCCGTTGACGCGTCGTGAAATGAGCTCCACGCAGAAATCTGCAAAAAGTTGGGTGTGGTGTCATTTCTCCAGAGGTCAGAACGACACAGCTGTGTGTGGATTCTGTACGAAAACGCTCAAATGTGGGGGAAGTAGTACCAGTGGTCTCGCTAGACACTTGAGGGAGCAGCACAATGTGTCCGATGATACACCTTCGTCAGAATCAAGTCCTCCGTGCTCGAGCAACAATCCTGTCATTAGCGATAAAGATCCGAAGACGCTCATTGCCAAACTAGCGGCGCAGGATGGGATATCGTTCCAAACACTTGCTCGATCCGAGGTGCTGCGAACCCTCTTCGAAGCATACACCGGTAGACCGATGCCGACACAATCAGGAGCATCGTGATGAATGAAGCGAAGCAGGCGCGCGATCAAATACAGACGAGGCTGGAGAAGTATCAGAATCAGGGTGGTACGTTCGCGGTCGCTTTCGACGAAGCTTCCGCCGTGAATTCCCCATATAGATACATCAGCCTCAATCTCCGGGCAGAAGGCTGCCATGAAAAAGATTTCTCGGCAGGTAAAGACACACATCTCGGACTGATCCAAATAACCGGACGAGCTAACTCGTATTTCATAAGTGAATCAATCAAATCTCGGATGGAGAGTTTCGGCGTGCGACTCAGCAAGTGTCGTTTCGGCATAACTGATGGAGCGTCGGTAATGAAAAGTGCCGTCGCGAAGCTCGGACTTCAATCCCAGCTATGTTTGCTTCATGGTCTCCACAATGCCCTCGAGAAAGTTTTACTTAGCAATGTCTCTAACTCGCCATCGAATGTTGGGCACATGGTCCCTGATGGAGATAGCAACGACGAAGAGAGCGATGATGACGACATCCGTGACGAACTCGCAGACGAGATGGAACTCGATCCGCCGGAGGACATGGAATCTGACCTAGATGGAGCTATGGAGATCGACCCCAATGATCAAATCCAAACACCATGTCTCTCAGTCCGAAGCGCCCTAAGCAATCTGCGAAGCATCCTGAAGAGCATTAAGCGCAGCGGACCAAAAACGAAAAGCTACTCGAACTCACAGCATTGCCCCAGTACAACGGGAAGCGTCTCACCATAATTCTTGACACGAGGATCCGGTGGTACTCGACGATTCGCATGCTAGCAAGGGCTGTGCTCATCATGCCGGCCCTGAATGCGGTCCTCGAGGACAACGATGCACCGCGAATCAAGCGAGCTGCGAGGGAGAAGCTTCGGAATATCCTCACAACGTTATTGCCTTCCAAAACGGCCATGATTTGCTTGAGCTCATCGGAAGCTACTCTCGCGCACGCTGACCGAATCCTGATGATTCTCCTGAATGGATTAGATCGTCGCGACGATCCTTTCTCCGAAGCTGAGGAGATACGGAAACGGAGAACCTTGAACTCGACACTCCTCCAATACCTGCTCGATCCCGAGTATGACTTCAAGTTCGAGAAAATGCTTGGCTTTTCCCAAAGCCCGGAAAAAGACCTCCGGAATCAGATATTAGAGATTCTGAAGCGTGAAGGGATGTCGGAAATCGGCGACATTGATCTCCAAGGCTCAGAGGAGGATGAAGCTCCCCTCAGAGAAATGGATTTCGATAGCGTTTTCACGACCCCTCTACTCAATCAAAAGAAGCCGTTACCGCCAGTTCAGCCCACCGTTGCACGATTGCGCACCGAGATGAAGTTGTTTGAGGCCGGTCACGGCCACGTGAAACTGCTATCGCCATGCCTGAGAAGGCTGTCGACCGTACAACCAACCTCGGTCTTGCCGGAAAGAGATTTTAGCACGATGAACTCCATATGCTCGAAAACCCGTAACTCACTCGCACCAAGGACGCTTGATAGTCTGATGGTCTTGCGTGCTCACCTCCGTGGGACAAAGCGTGGCCCTACGACCGGCAACGGAGGGCATTGAAAGCAAATAAAGATTCGTCCTCCGGCGCGCCGTTACCCGTGATCATGTTCTCCTTTGTCGGCCAGCATTTCCCGCTAATTCCCGACTATCCCGGGATTTCCCGGGAATTCCCGATTATCCCGGGAATTCCCGACATTTTCTTTCCCGGGAAAACCCGGGAATTTGCGGTTCCTACCTGTGAGCCGCGAGGACTGTATGTGTTACGATTGAGTAATTGTAAGAGTTTCCCCGAAAAGGGGAAATCTCCCCGAATACCATCACGAGCGAGTTGCGGTCAAGGATTTGAGTTAGTCCGACGGTCCGCGAACATTTCCACGCGAATCCAGAAGGATTTGGGGAATTTCAATTTTTGTCGAATTTTTTCAGAGCTGTCTCGATGCATAAGTATGCTCGTATCAGTTATCGGCAGTGAGGGGCCGTCGTGAATCGCGATGCGTTGGTCAATTTATCGTCCAAGAGTCGCCGAGCTTCGGTTCTAGTCGGGAACTCGACCTTTCGGAATGCAATTCCCACGACACCCATGATTATGCATCGAGACAGCTCTGAAAAATCTCGACGAAAATTGAGATTCCCCAAATCCTTCTGGATTCGCGTGGAAATGTTCGCGGACCGTCGGACTAACTCGAATCCTTGACCGCAACTCGCTCGTGAATGGTACTCGGGGAGATTTCCCCTTTTCGGGGAAACTCTTACAATTACTCAATTGTAACACATAGTTACTGGATCCGTGGGAGGGCGGGTAGTTTCGGAATTGTAACGAAAACAATCGACGCGCCAACGCAGACGATCGCCGTCGTCGGTAGTTGAACTCGCTGTGTCAGGTTCGGTCGTTCGCTCCGTGAGTTCGTGAGGCTGTAAATCAGAACTTTCCTGCGAAAAATCATAGACGATGCTCACTCCCATTGCTCTTCAAATATCCTTAATCACAGGGAAAAATGAAGCATTGACTCATCGAAATCATTTTCAGCGTTAGAGTTCCGAGTTCCGATAAGCCCGAGATTCCGAGATTCCGAGACTCCGAGATTCCGATAAGCCCGAGATTCCGAGACTCCGAGATTCCGAGATGAGCCGAAGCGCACGAAGCTACACTTTTGAGACTGAAGTCATTTCCGACGGTAGTAATCGTGTTATTTCGCTGGTCTCCAGCGAGTTGAGATGAGTGCAAGGGTGATTAGTGCCGAGCTCGAGACACGGGCTCAATCGAATTCATGTTCAGATCCTCACTCAGGAGCTTTCGCCATTCCACAGAATCGAGAGTGTTCGGTGACGAAAGAAGCATTCGCTGACCTAGTGATAGCCACTCTGAATGACCAAGTCGGGGCGCTGGTCATTGTCGCTTTGTGGAGGAGGAAACATAAGCTCTCGATCATCCAAACGCACGACTTCCTAGAGCAAGTAGTACTCCCCGGCCTCGATTCTTTGAAAAGTTTCGCGAAGTTTCTCCACTCCCTTGGAATCGAGGGTCTCGGGTGGAAAGCGGAGCAGCTAAGATTCTACCAATCGAAAATCACCGAAGCAGTGATCAGCTATTGCCCGACTTCAGGTAAGAGCATGATATCTACGGAGGAATTATTGACTCCTATCGCCTCCGTTTTCGATAATAAGTTTATAACTATGTAGGTTCCGAATTCATCTCCTCAGCACTGTGCAACGAGATCGAAAGCTCAGGACCCGTCGATACAGATCTCTTGAATCGAATGACGTCGGCTGGCTTGAACGTAATCGATCTACGCGAGCTTGCTTTCCTGCTGCTAAACTGTGTGTCGAGAAGGCATGAAGGAAACTCAGCGCTCGCTGTCTCGAACGTGTGGTCGGATTACCTCCGGCCCGAAGAAGTCAGCCCGAACCCAGAGACCCTACGCGCTCGGCGAAAGTTCGCCCTCGATTTCATGGCGACGATCTCCAGCTCGCAGTCAGTACTCCTTTTCGACATCATCGACAAAGATCTAGCGAAACTGCTATCGGAGTTGATGCAGCTTCGATTCTTCGAATGTCTTCAAGTCCGCCGATTCGTCGAGATCGAATCCGTCCGATCCGAGACCGCGAAGGAAGTTTCGAGTAAGTGTTTTCAATTTTCTCATACCCGATACCCGATACCCGATGATTGGCTGTCTGGCAACTATGCGTCTTCGGCTTACAGTCGTGCTCCCAAATATCGACGATCTGCCGGTAGAAAACACCGATCCTACGCTGCACGATCTCCTCAAGCTCTCCGCGAGCGGCCGTATCAACCGGCAGGTGACAGCACAAGTTCGGAACGACGCCTGTGAGTTCAATCGTATGAACTGGAAGTTACAATTGTATCTCTCAATAAGAATGGTAACTCTATCGATTGGAGATTGTAAGACTAAATGTTCTCGAATCCTCGCTCCTCAGTCGGAAGCGGAAGAGCCATGGAAGCGTTGCCGGATGCCGCACACCGTCCACAGAGGAGGGGCAAGAAGACAGAAATCATACATTGCGCGCACTGCCGAAAATAAATGTTCGTGGAAGTGTCGGAGCCGGGGACGTCGAATCGAGCTCGGAGGAGACAGGAAACGTTCTCGTGCGAGTCCTAAAGACCTCACGGGTGAGAGTCACCATCTCTATGTTCCGCTAGTGATTCATATCGACGCGTTGCTTCATCATCGCTCCAATGAGCACTGCAACGAGTGATCCATTTCAGGGAAGAAAAACAAACCGGAACGCGCAAGCCGATCGGGACCCGCACAACCCTTCGACTTCGGAAAAACTTTCAAGGGTGAGTATCGGTCAACTAAGCCAGAACGGTGTGTTCTTGTATATCGTATCGATATTGTAACTTCTACAACTCTCAGACTGTAAGAGTTACTACCTTTTGTTCACAGCGAGTAAGAGCATCGTTCCGGTGATTGAGAGCATCAGCCATCTCCTGGTCGAACACACGGAATCGGATCTCGCCGCCGCTGCTGCAGAAGACGCCAGGCGCGAATCACTGGATGCAGAGATGAGAAGAAGCTCCAGCACCTCACCGACGAACTTAGATGCACTCGCTCAAGCCGCCGCGACTTCCCAGCCGCTGTGCGCCAGCTCGTTCGCTTTCGTGCCAGCGATTTCCGAAGCTCTTCGCGCAGTGAAGGATTTTTTCCAACCATGGTGGAGGACCAAAGTAACGATTCAGTCGACGTCCAAAGCAAACGAACTCTTCTGCATTTGGCCTCGTCGAGAGACATCGACCGAGATTGGAGATGCTGAAAGAGTCCAATGTCTCGTATCCGCGGTCGTGTATGCAATGATGAGAACAGATGCCGACCTGACAATCCGCTTTGATGCGCCGACGAAAGAGTTTCTCGAGGAAAGAAAAATACCGATCGTGACGACCAATACGAGGTCTCACAAGCTTACATAAGCTTACGGAGCTTACACAAGCTTACATAAGCTTACTAGGACGTTTCCTAACCTAAGCCCTATATATATATATCGAGATGTGTACGAAAAGAATTGCTAATCTTACTAAGCACACGTAAGCTACACTAAGCTATCGTTTCTACGAATGTGTCACTGAGGGGAAGTCGTATCAGATTGCCAATTTTTTCTGTAAAGCGTCCAACCCTCAGTACAACAATACAAACAATGATGTCGAGCTCAATCTTAACACCTCAACGACAATAATTGAAATTCCTGACGAACTTGAGCTCGACGATGATTACGATTTGACCCCGTTGATAAATCTACCGCGCGTCTTCAAAGACAATGCGGTCTTCAATACTAGTGGGGTGATCGTTTCAATATCTGAGACGACACATATACAGAGGATGCGGGATAATAAGCTCATCCGTAAATATGATTTACGAATAACGGATCAGCACGAGAAATTGATGAAAATCACGGTATGGAGCGACGATCGCGTCGACATCGTCGACAATATTGGCCGGGCTGTAATACTTACCAGGGTCAAAACGAGGGTCTACAACGGCTTTCCGACCTTCACCCTCACGCAGGATTCAGAAAAAATTTTCGACGATGCGATCCACGACATACATGTCTTGAACGAATGGTGGACAACTCGTAGCTCTGTTAGGGGGGATCTCAGTCCTCTTTTCCAGTTTCCGATAGAAAACAAGAAAGTCGACATTGCGAAAATGATTGATGATCTCGTCGAAATGCCGGCGGAGGTGTACGCCAAATTCGTAGTCCGCGGCAAAGTAGTGAACTTCGATGATGAACTTCACTTTTACAAATCGTGTCCGAATGTAGGTTGTTACAAAAAATTAGAGGAAAGATCCTCAGGCACACTTTGGTGCCCCAGGTGTCGCCAAGAAAGTACATCACATGACCTGGGCGCAACGACGTCAATCGAAATAGAGGACGTCACCGGACAGCGAGTCGAATGTACGGTGTTCGGAATGACCATCTCAGCTTTGTTTGATCACAATCTGGGCGACGTGAACACGTCTACTTCTATTATAGAGCCAATTCGGGCTCTACAGGACAAAGTCTTCGACTTCAAAATTTCTGCGAAGAGATGCTTTTTCTCTGGTGACCATAAGAATGTTTTCGCGGTCCAAGGCTGCGATATTGTTTTAGACCAATAGACATTACGAAATTCACATTTAGACCTAAGAAAGCCCGGTTATCCATTTTCATTGAAGCGGTCAACGCTATTCGGTGGAGTATGCGGGGATAACCGGCCCTCCGGGTGGTGGTTGGCCCGGGGGGTTTGGCCGGAGAGTTGAGATCCTCCGGCCATGGCTTAACTTCATGTATCTCGTTCGAATATATAATCTTAATAAAGAGATTTGTTTCATGGCTTTAATCCCTTTTTTTTCTTCTTCTCTAGTTTTCGGTGGGATGCTAAGTTTAGCTAGCACACGGATCTTACATAAGCTTAATGACTAAGCTGAATGTCAGGTCAATGTCAGGTCAGGTCAGTGTCAGGTCAATGTAAGGTCAATGTCAGGTCAATGTCAGATCAGGATGAAAATACGACATCTGTGTCATGGTGGACAAAACTTATGCATTCACCCATATGGTGGGACTAAGCTTACTAAGCCCTACCAAGCTTATTAAGCATAATAAGCATACGTGAGCTTAGTAAGAGTTTTCCAAAACTAAGCTCTATAGAGTAAGCTTATGTGTAGGAAAGATTTTTCTAAAGGTCACTAAGCTTGTTAAGATATACTAAGCTTAGTAAGCATATGGATCTGAAAATACGACATCTGTGTCATATTTTCATCCTGATCTGACATTGACCTGACCATGACACCATCTCGACTAGACATTGACCTGACATTGACCTGACATTGACCTGACATTGACCAGACATTGACCTGACATTGACCTGACATTGACCTGACATTGACCTGACATTGACCTGACATTGACCTGACATTGACCTGACATTGACCTGACATTGAGCTGACATTGAGCTGACATTGACCTGACATTGACCTGACATTGACCTGACATTGACCTGACATTGACCTGATATGATGGGCTTAGGTTCGGAAACATCATACTAAGCATATGTAAGCTTATGTTAGATCCGTATGCTTAGTAAGCTTAGTATA
>NW_003804415.1:20359-33113 GCF_000255335.2 Galendromus occidentalis
TATGGTGGGAGCATACGTAAGCTTAGTAAGAGTTTTCCAAAACTAAGCTCTATAGAGTAAGCTTATGTGTAGGAAAGATTTTTCTAAAGGTCACTAAGCTTGTTAAGATATACTAAGCTTAGTAAGCATATGGATCTGAAAATACGACATCTGTGTCATGGTGGACAAAACTTATGCATTCACCAAGGTCACTAAGCTTGTCAAGATATACTAAGCTTACTGAGCACACGGATGTTACATAAGCTTACATATGCTTAGTATGATGTTTCCGAACCTAGGCCCCTCATATCAATGTCAGGTCAATGTCAGGCCAATGTCAGGTCAATGTCAGGTCAATGTCAGATCAATGTCAGGTCGATGTCAGGTCAATGTCAGGTCAATGTCAGGTCAATGTCAGGTCAATGTCAGGTCAATTTCAGGTCAATGTGAGGTCAAGGTCAAGTCAGAGACAATATAGGACATATTTGTCATGTGGACAAAACTTATGCATTACTTATACATATGGCGGGGCAATATGCTTGTGTGAGCGCATTATGATGGGGGTGCTATGTTCCCCCAGAGTTAATAATATTTAACGTGGCCTGACACAGTCTCTTGACGAATTAAAATTAATTACCCTTCCGGTTGCGTTAATTAAATTTAACTATCGATATGGAGTATATAAGCTGGTCGATTTAAAATTTTTGTTGCTCGTCATCTCGTAAGCTTATTATGCTAAATAAGCTTGGTAGGGCTCAGTAAGCTTAGTAAGAGTTTTGCAAAACTAAGCTCTATAGAGTAAGCTTATGTGTAGGAAAGATTTTTCTAAAGGTCACTAAGCTTGTTAAGATATACTAAGCATACTAAGCATACGGATCTTACATAAGCGACTACATACGACCAACCTGGAGGCTAATGGAATGAACCTATTTGGAGAACGAACGACAAATCGATGAATGATCGTGATCCATAAAAGACATATCTTTATTAGAATTCATTCCTCGAACGAGATATAGGTACTTGAGCCATGGCCACAGGATCTCATCCCTGCGGCCATACCCTCAGGGCCAACCACCACCCTGAGGACCTGGTATCCCCACATACGGTCCCTCTAAATGACGGGGTGTTGACAACATGGATACCAGGGCTCTTGTGCGGCTAATTAGTCGATCATAAAATATAAAAGAGTATTGAAACTAATCGAAACGAGTATCGACGATTGCGATCATTTTTTCGCGGAGTCTCAACCTCGGCGAACAAATTTTCGTCATCTGTGACGACCTGATCAACAACGACAGAGGTAGACGGACCAGCTTCCGTAGAAGCTTCGCCAATCGTGTTTTCCACGACAATTCCGGATTCGTCATCGCTTCGCCGGGCCCGTTTAGCCTCGGGCTGGTCGCCCTCATGCTCGGAGTCGGATATTAGATCCACAAGACTCCGCTTGTGGACATTATTTCCCCGCCAATTTTGATTTGCTAAAATGACCTCTATAGAGTCGGCGTGGTGGTTGTACAAATCTAAAAATGCCTTAAGGGCCAAATAATATTTAGACGCAAGTAAAACGTCTTGCTCCCAAATATGGCGGAGCGCTGCATCCGCGCTCCGACTGAGTGCAAGGGCCTCGAGTACGATGCCGCGTTGTAGTTCGGATGCCAGGACTGGCATTTGCCTTCGCCCGAGGCACGGAATTTTCAACCCTTTTTTTTTGACTAGAGGCGCGTTCGCTAGTCGAAGGCCTATACACCGTTCTCAACTGACTTCGAACGTTCTGTACACGGACCCGTCGGGTATCGTTATCACTAGTACCCGGGCGTGGGTCGGTGGGGATGGAAGCGTCGGCATCAGTTTGTCTCGCATGATCAGGCGGCAGTGTATCGGTCGAAATTTTTGATCTCTCAACGAGATCGAAATGCTTCTCCCACTTCACCAGCCCGGTACTCCGCATTGCCTTCACTTCGAATGTTCGGTCGGGAAGAAGGCCAGCGAAAAAGGTAAGCCCGTTGACTGCTTTCACTGTCGTTACGACACAGTGAAAGTGCGGACGAGGGTATGAGCAAACGGTATCGACTCTAATCAAAGGAATTTCATCAAAAATCATTCGATGTGTTGCGACATTTTCCGCCGATCCGGATGTTGATTCAATATTGAGTCTGTCCGACTCGATCGCATCGGCGTCTGACGCCTCGGTCCTGATGATGACGTTCCATCACTTCGTGCTGCATCCAGTGGACTAATGAAAGAAAAGATTAGAAAAACCAAAAAGTGGTGTGTCAGTCCTTGCAGAAGTCATCGCATCATGAATGCACACATCACTCGATAGCTGGGGCGCTGCGATTATTCGAAAAATTCCTTCTTTGCGCCAATGGTAATCGTAAAAGTTTGAGACGATAAATTTCTGACTAACTCCCGAAGGCGAGTCAAATTCGCTTCGCCTAAATGATGCAAATCATCGATCGTCGTGGACAACATCTGACATAAGACGTCGCCAAACACGACACACTCTAGCCGTAGTCCATCAAGGTCTTCGACCTCCACCGAACAAGAGACGTTCCACCTGAAAATCTCCACGTCCGTCGTACAACGAAGACATTGGTACCCATGTTCTCCTCGCTCAATGAGCCGCTTATAACATCGTTCATTCGGACAGAATTTATAAAATGTCAAATTTTCGTCGATGCTCGCGACTCGCCTGTCACCCGGGCAGAAAAAAACTTGTTGACCGGCCGTTCTCGCATTTTATGAACGATATCACCTACAGCGAAATCCACAACGGCGTCGGGAAAGTCGAACATTGGCCGGAAATCGGCAGCCGATCTGGGAATTCTCGACCACCATTCATTTAACGTCTTAATATCATGAATGGAGTCATCGAACACAGCCTCGGAGTCTACCGTCTGATTGAAGGTGGGCATGTCCTGGAACATACCGACCCTGATGCGCGTCAAAATACATGCGCTACCAATTTTGCTTACATAAGTAGCGCGTAGATCCGACCAGATCGTGACCACGATGGAACGTTTGAACATGTTTTGAACATGTAAGCTTATGTAAGCCTCGTAAGGACAGCAAGCTCATGTAAGCTTGGTATCCCATGATGGTCAGAACGACAAGCCATACACAAACTGAAGTTAAACACAGACAAACACGACGTTTGCCATACACTGGACAAAACTTATGCATCGACCTATCGAGAGAGCCTATTACGATAACGAACAAGATCGGGATGATCAAATAGCCGAGCTTAGGGAAAGGAATCAAAGCCATACTGTCGAAAACGATCAAATCAGCCTCATAATAGAGCAAATGGAGACCGAAAGATTAAAACAGCAAAAGGAAACAAGTAGCTAGGTTAGAAGAGGCTAATCGCGGAGGGCTCTCACAGGCCGAACTAGAAAAGGAAATAGAAAAGATAGCCAGCGAGGCAGACGTCGTTAAACTGGTGGCTAGAGACTGGGTGAAGGACGCATTCGTAAAAACGAGGACGTGCACCCGAAGTATCCTAGCACCCGCACCGATCAGAGTCGTAGTCGCAAATGAGGCGAATTCGAAGGACAAGGAAGTCCTAACTAGACTATCCGCGGCCTACCCGAACATAGCCGAGCGACTAAAGAAGCTAGCTACAGGCAGACCGCTGCAGCTGAGATGCATGGAAGAGATCGTCGACGATGACGATACAGAATCGCGAACCCCGGACCCACAAAGACTGATAATAATCAAGACGAACTCACCAGAACTGAAGGACATCGTGACGGCACTTAAAACTGCTCTGAACAAATTAGAGGAGGATGACTCAGCAACCGTGACGATCTTCATGACTCACGACACTGATGTCACCACAGCACTGAAAATAATCGAATGTTGTTGTCAGCAAAACGTCGGAGTCGAGCTGTGCGCTAAAGGACGGAAGCTCAAGAGCAGACCTGAACGTAGCGATACAAGCACGCTGATAATCAAGAATGCTGAAGGTAACTCTTACGCAGACACAGTAAAAAAGATGAAGGCAACGATGAACCCGTCCGAGCTGAGCATAAACATCCAGAGAATCACGAAAACGCGCGACGGAAACGTCGCTCTGAGACTCCGGGATAGCAACACTGAGGCCTGCCAGAAGCTCCAGCAGGACATCAACAAGCTGACCGGCAGTACAGTTCTGATGAAACGAGAAGCAAAAAGCCAGATAATAGTCCACGACCTTGACGGCGCGACCTCGGCTGACGAGATCCAGGCAGCAATCAGGGCAGAAACGAGCGAAAAAGGAGAAATCATCGTGAAGGAACCGAAGGAGACACGAAACGGCACGTGGTCAAGCACAATAACAACATCAAGAGTCTGCGGCGAGCGTCTGCTCAAGGCCGGTAGACTCCGACTGGGTTGGAATCTATGCAGAATAACCGAAAAGATAGTGGTCCCAATGTGCTCGAATTGCGCATGTGTGGGACACGACGCACACCAATGCCAGACACAGAGAGGAGCAGCGAAGAGGTGCTACCGGTGTACCCAGGAGGGTCACGAGGCTGCGAATTGCGAAAATACACCACGGTGCAATGCCTGCAATAAGGAGGGAAACCAAGGAACGTCATACGAATGCCCAGTCTATAGCCAATATATCAAAGATAGGATTAGAGCAGACAGGAACAGACAGGGAAATCAATAAAAATGACCAGAATACTCCAAATTAATCTAAACAGGTGCCGCGCTGCACATGACCTCATGTTGCACACGGCAAAGCACTTCGGAGTCGAAATCGTATTGATTACCGAGCCAAACAAAAAGAAAATGGACAGCCAATGGGTGACCGATCAAAGAACCGACGCGGGTATTAAGCTACTCACAAGGGGCACCCCTCTGAGAAAAGAATCGGCTAATGGTTTCGCCTGGTGTGACTACGATAATGTTAGAATCTTCTCATGCTACTTCAGCCCAAACGAAACGATAAATAATAGAATTCGAAAACTCACTCGAACGGCTCGGAGCTCGGATAATTGAGTTTCAACGGCATTTTCGGGATCGCGGCCTGCTTATCACCGGCGATTTCAACGCCGCCTCCGTCCTCTGGGGCAGCAAACGCACCAATAGTAGAGGAACAATTCTAGAGGAATGGCTGGGACGACTCGGACTCTCGATTATGGACAGTGGTACGAAACCGACATTTCAGAGGGGGAGGCAGCAGAGCTTCCTCGATCTGACTCTCTGTAACGACAGGCTAAAGGAAAATATTAGGGACTGGATGGTCTTGGACATCGAATCACTCAGTGATCATAACTACATTCTTCACACAATGCAGGACAACCCGGAAAACTCTAGCCACGGCTCACCTGAGACCAGAAGAGTCCTCGACCCGGAGAAATGCCGGCAGGAGCTGGAAAGGCGGCTCAGGGGCAAAACGCTCGGAGCCAGGCAACTAACCGAGGAGACGAAGAAGGCATGTAGGAACTCAATGACCGAAATCCCACAGAGGAGGAACCAAGCGTATTGGTACAACCAGAGGATATCGGAACTCAGGAGGAGCTGCATGAAAGCTCGACGGAAAAGCCTTAGAGCAAGTCCTGAAAGGTGGGAGGAAAACAGAATTATCTATAGGGAAGCAAGGAGCGAGTTAAATAGGGCTATCATTCAGTCAAAGAAGAAAATATGGAACGACCTATGCGAGGAAGTGGGAAGAAACCCCTGGAGCATAGGGTATAAGATCGTTATGGAGAAATTGCACATCCAAAAGACCGACCTGACGAAGGAGCTGATAGGGGATGCCCTGAAAGTACTCTTTCCGGAGCACGAGCGATTGGCCCGGCAGGCGGGCGAGGACGCCGCAGGACCAGCGGACTTCGAACCGATCAACGACGAGGAACTAAAAGAGGTGAGTAAAAAACTAGCAACGAATAAGGCTCCGGGGCCGGATAAAATCCCGGCAAAGGTAACGAAGATGATTCTCAGTAATTTTAAAGAAGAATACAAACATGCTATGAATGGATTGATCGCGTCGAGGGCCTTCCCGAAAGCCTGGAAGCGAGCCGAAGTGGCACTGATCCAGAAGCCGGGGAAACCCGCGGAACTTCCGAACTCATACAGGCCGATCTGCCTGCTGAGCACGCTCGGGAAATCCTTCGAGAGTATACTGAATAAGCGATTAGTAGACGAGCTAGACAGAAGAGAAATCATCAGCGAAAACCAGTTTGGGTTCCGCAAGGGACGATCGACGATCCAAGCAATTCGAAAGCTCACAGATATAATCGAGGCGGAAAACAGCAAGAAAAACATCAAGTCGAGAGACTTGATCTTGGCAATTTTCATAGACGTCAAGAACGCCTTTAACTCGTTAAGCTGGGCATCCGTCTCACGGAGCCTATCGAAGAACAACATCTCAAAGCCCTTAAGGTACATGATAGATAGTTATCTTAACGACAGGACTATCACCTGTAGAGGAGTGCAGATGGAAAATATCGGCAGGGGTCCCCCAAGGATCGATCCTGGGCCCGACACTATGGAATCTAGCGTATAACGAGGTTTTCGGGCTTGACTTACCGCAGGATTGCGAAATAATCGGATACGCGGATGACATCGTTGTTGTGGTACGAGCAAGAACCGAAGAGTTTCTAGAAACGAGAGGAAACGAGTTTATAAGACTGGTAAATGAAAAGTTACGGGAGATGAGGCTTGAGACCGCTCCGCAAAAATCAGAGGCGATAGTATTCACAAGGAAACATCAAACTGAGCCAATCAAACTACACCAAGACGATGACCCTATCAACTTGAGCAATTCGGTCAAATATCTAGGCATAACTCTGGACAGAAAACTCACTTTCGTCCGGCACGTAAACACGGTCTGCGAAAAAGCCGCAAAGAAGGCAAAAATGCTGAACAGGATCCTCCCACGAACCTCTGGAGCCGATGAGGCAAAAAGGAGACTCCTGGCCAAAGTCACGGAGCAGATAGTAAGCTACGGAGTCCAGGTCTGGGAAAGTGCACTGGAATATGGGAAAGTCAGAGAGGAACTAGAAAAAACTCAGCGAATAAACGCGGTGAGGGTAAGTAAAGCATATAGAACAGTACACACGAAAGGCATCTTAGTAATAGGCAGATTAATTCCCTGGGAGATTAAGTTCAGGCTCAGGAAGGAGATCCGCGAAGGCCTTGTACAACCGATGAACTTTGAAGAGGAATGCCTCGACCGATGGCAGGTACGGTGGAGCACGGAGGTAAGTAATAAAGGAGCTCGAATTAAAAAACTCATTACAGACGTCAGGAGATGGTACCACAGAGAGCACGGAGAACTCTCCTATGAATTAACGCAGTTTATAACGGGACATGGAGCTTTCAGACAGTACCTCCATCGGATCGGGAAGAGGGAAAGCGACAGGTGCCCCCTCTGCGGACTCGAGGAGGTTGACACCCCGGAGCACGGGGTTTTCCATTGCAGGTTCTTCGACAGGGAGCGGGAAACGTGGCGAGAGATCGCAGGCGGCGAAAACAACCGGGACAACATCATCGATGCCATGATTGAGGACGAAAACGTCTGGAAGGCAACCCACACACTCATTAAAGAAGTAATCAGCACGAAGGAAGCGAAGGACAGGGAAGAGGAGCGAGCTCCGACTCAGCCGACACCCTGGGACCAACTGAAGGAGGATAAAGGAGAGGGGAAGATGCCAAGAGAGGAGGCGGATGCAGACGACAGTGTTCCCGCCTTCTCAGCGGACACAAACCCTCGCCCGAAACCCTCGACTCGAAACCACCGAGCAGCGACGACGACGGAACAGCCGGCCCCACTCCTGCGTTGACCTTGTCCCCGAGAGGAGTTCGGTGTGGTAATTTGATAAGCTAGAGAGTGAAAAAACGGTGTTTAGAGACTAATACGTGATCAAATAGGAGATTCACCGGCTTCGGAACGCTGTCGGATCGTTTGGTAAACGACTCGCAGCGCGGGTGAGCGACAGAAAATCCCCCAAAAAAATTTTTCGTCCTTAAATTTTGAGTTTAGCAAGCCACAAAAAAAGGCACCTTAGTTAGACCTTTTTGTTAATTTTTCCAAATTTTTCCAAGTCGGGCCACGGGCCACGTGCTCATCCAAATAGTTAGATATAGTCACCATTTTTCAGGGACTTGGTCAGGGCCCCGCAGGGGATAAGTCCCTGGGTAATTCGGGGTCGAGGAATTCAAATATCGAGTCAGAATTTCATTTTTCCCATTATTTCAAGTTTAGGCCTAGCGTTAGGCCTAAAATAACCATTGGCGTTGAAAAAAAAAAGGTTGGTTAGGTTAGTCCGCACCCAACAGCCGGGGAACCCGTACGTTTTTCGTCGAGCTCCGCTCCTGTACGTCGTAGAGTGACAGTGGAAGTGTCGAGAGGTAGGCCGTCGAAAGACAACAATTCTGAACCGCGGACGGGCAGAATTGGGCCACCTGGAGTGAAGTTGTCGTTTTTTGACCGAAAAGTTGACTTTGGTGGAACACGGTGCCGGTTCGACTTTGGTGAATTATTCCGGGAATTGAGGACATCGATCCGGAGTAATCCGGCCGAAATACGGAAGAGCATCGCAAGGACCACCCAACGGACGCCCTACGGTGAGATTTTTCCTACCGGTCTAGGGGATATCCGGCCTAGAAGGCCCCGTTCGGCTAGGGCAGTGTTCGTTCGGCTTGAAGGGTCCCGTCTGGCACCGGGGGGCCTTTAAGCGGGCGCTGTTGGAGGAGGCGCGAAGATTCAAAGACCGTGACCTTGAAAAACTTTCAAGGTCACTTGAAGGTCATTTGAAGGTCATCTGGAGGTCGTTCAAGGTCACTCAAGGTCAAACTTTGGGGGCCCATAACTCGACAGGGGAGCGCCGGAGGAGCCGGGGAACAGCAACGGGGGGGGTCTGCGTCGGATTCCCCGTTCAGCCGCCCAAGGTCACCGGAAGGTCATCGAGGAAAAATCGGGTTTTGGGGTTGTGACCGTAAGGGGAGGCCCCGGACCCGAGAGAAGACTTCGAAACGACACCCGAGCGCCGGATTGTGACCGTAAGGGGAGATCCGGCGCTTGTGGGGAGGCCATGGACGGGAAGAAGCCGAGCGAAGGAGAGGCCTTCACCCGAAAGGGAGGGCTAGCAAGGACTCCTGTCGAATGCAGGGTCACGGATGGGGCGGTCACCGAGTCGGCCGACGAGGTGAGCATGAACACCCCCCCGGAGACGATGATCCTCGAGGAGATCCGCGACGAAGGAGCTGCCAAGGTGACCGGCGAAGCTGAGACGGATGCGAGGGCCCGGACCACGGCCGTGAATGCCGGCACCGCGGGCGGGAAGAGCACGACGCACACGCTGGACATAGGCGACCTGTTCAGACAAGGGGCCCTACAGGCAGTGTCATCGACACCCCTGAGACCACCGAGGCTCCTGGTGACATCGGGACCCGAACCAAAGGGTAAGACTGCCAAGAAGGCCAGGAAAGCAGGGAAAAGGAACAGGAGCGACACGGAGGAGGAGCACTCACTGTGCGAGTCGACGATCGCGGACAACCCCTCGGACCCAGCAGAAACCCTCCCGGACCTGTACAGAGAGGTGCACAGAATGCTAGAAAAGTCAGAAGCGCTCGAGAGGCTCATCAAGGAGCACCCGAACACGCAGAAAGACATCAAGGAGGCGGTTAGGAAGATGCACAGCTTCACGATCGGGGCCTGCCGGAAAGCGGACCACCTGAGACAGCTCAGGAAGCAACGTCTGAGCAGTGGAACGCAGGCTGAGCTCAGCCCCCAGACAGCAGTTACGGCAAGCGAGGTTGAAGCCAAGGAGGCGCAGCAGTTCCGGATGAGAATAAACGAGGCCAACGGAGATCCGGCGAAGATGACGCAGCTCCTGAAAGAGGCCTGGCCTAAGAAAGCCCTGACGAAGACCAAGCTCGTCAGAAGCAGCATTCAGAGCGGTCTGAGCGACAGGGCGGTCTTCGTTCGAGCGGACCACCCGAAAGACAGGGAGCGCCTTCGATTGCTGGAACAGCAATTCCCCGGAATGGACCACGAGAAGATCCTGGAAAACCTGAAGGAAGGAGCGATCGCGACCTTAAAGAACGAAAGCAGCATCAGCATGGAAGCGGACGATGCCCCCGAGGCAAACCCACCGAACAGCTCGCGGACCTTACTCGTGGGGAGAATGGGAGGGCAGAAAGAGGGGGCTGACGACGATTTGGAACTGACCAGCCTGGTCCGGAAGGTAATGAGGCGATTCGAGGAGAAAGGATCGAACCTGATAAGGGTGCAACCCTCGGAGGCATGCGATCTGGAGAAAGTCCGGAAAGCATTTGAATGCTACACGGAGGGGCTAAATATCAAGGTTGAGGTCTGCGCCAAGAGCGCGCGCGGGCTGCCGACGAAGGAAGGCCTTGGCCGACGCCAAAAGACGACCACCATGCAGAAGCCGGATGTAGGAGTCGTGATGGTGAAGCCCACAGGTAGGAGCTTCGCGGACACCGTCCGGGACCTCAAGGCCCATGCGAAGGCGGAAGACGAGAGTGTCGCACTCGAGAAGATTTCGATCACGAAGACCGGCGAAATCCGGCTACAAATGAAAGAGAAAAGGCTGGGAGGGAAAACCGCCTTCGCGAAGGCCCTCGCGGGGAAGGCGACGCTGCTGCAGGCGGAAGTAAGAGATGTCTCGATGCTGGTCCCCGTGGCGATACGGGGCATTGACGCAACGGTGGACCTCGAAGAGCTTGAGGAGGCTCTGGAGCGAGAGGGGGTGACGAAAGAGGACCTCAGGGCGAATATCAGGCTGGGGGAAGTTCTAGCTGGACGAACGGGGACACGGACAGCCGTCGTGCGCCTCCCAAAGTCCCAGGCAACCCACCTCCTCGGGCTTGGGGTCCTCACGGTGGGCTGGTCGCGCTGTAGATGCCGAGTCACAATCTGGGAGCAGCTGCAATGCTGCTACCGATGCCAGCGATTCGGCCATCAGGCGAGAGACTGCAGGGAGGAGAAAGAAGAGACCCGTCGGTGCTATCGCTGTGGCAGTGACAGCCACATCGCGAAGGAATGCTCGGCGGCTATGAGATGCTACGTATGTGGCGTCGATGGCCACCGGGCGGACTCGTTCGGCTGCCCGAGACAGCGAAGCATGCGGCCACCCGCGGAGGGAGCGACGGGGACCACAGCGATACCTAAACGAAGAAGAAGGAAGAATGTGGAGGTCGAGAACTTTGACGAGGACTCACCGAACGGCTGCAAGGCCACTGGAGAGCTCGCCGGAGACAACAACGACGCCAGGGAGACACGGGGGGAGGAGGCCCAAGAGGCTCTCGCGCAGAAGACATTCATCGTGCGAAATGATGATGAAAATTTTGCAATGCAACATTAATCGGAGCCGGGCTGCCCACGATCTGCTCGAGAACACCATGTCTTCTCGGGGATGGCGAGTAGTCGGTGGGATGTCGACCCCAGGGGGGACGCAGCGATATGGGTTTCGAGGGAGAGGGAGGCAGAGATTCGGGGACGGGGAGGTGACGACGGCTTCCGATGGGTCGATGTGGGGGAGGCAGTTGTATACAGCTGCTATGTCTCACCGAACGCGGAGCAGGAGGCGTTCGAGGACTTTATTTACAGACTGGAAGTGAGCACCAAGTTCTGGGGCGCGCGCAGACTGCTCGTCGTGGCCGGGGATTTCAACTCAGCTTCAACCGAGTGGGGTAGCCGCACAACCAACAGGCGGGGCCAGCTGATCATGGAGATGGCGGCCAGGTGCGGCCTCATACTGGCGAATGACGGTAAGCAGCCGACGTTCACGAGGGGCGAGCAGGAGTCCTTCCTGGACCTCACGTGGTTTTCAGAAAACGGGGTTGGGAATGTTGTGAGATGGGGGGTTCTGGAGGACGAGACACTAAGCGACCACCGGTACCTTGAGTTCCGTATCGACAGGGCAGCGCGGCTGTCAGCTCCCGAGCCGACGAGACCGGAAACACTGAGGTGGAACCCTAGGAGGCTCGACCTTGAGGCAGCTCGTAGATCGATTTCCGAGAGTTTTGATGGGGCAACTCGGATCGAGACCCCGGATCAGCTGAACAACGTCCTCGGGGAGGCCTGCCTGCGCGCATCCTCAGGGAGACGGCCGGGGAAATTTCGCAAAAGCCCCAAGTACTGGTGGACCCCTGAAATTGCGGAGGCTGGAAAGCGGTGCATTGCCCTGCACCGCAGCTGCTTTAGGCGACGGAACCGGCCCGGTGAGGTCCCGGCCATGCAGGTTAGGTATAAGGCGGAGAGGAAGGAGCTCAGAAGACTCATCCAGAGGAGCAAAGAGCGCTGCTGGGCAGAGCTCTGCGACGAGGTTGAGAGGGATGCCTTCGGGAAGGCATACAAAATCGTGATGAAGAAGCTAGGCGTGGGTATCCCGGGGATGGCCCCCGGCCTTGTGAGGGAGGTAGTGCGAGGACTCTTTCCCGAGCACCCCCGCGGCGCTGGGCTTTCGAAGAGCGAGATTTCAGTTTCAGCTAGCTAAAGTGCGCGGAAAAGCATACGTATGCTCGCTAAGGTCACTAAGCTCGCTAAGGTGCGCGGAGAAGCTTAGCTAAGGTCTCTAAGCTCGCTAAGGTGCGCGGAGAAGCTTAGCTAAGGTCTGTAAGCTCGCTAAGGTGCGCGGAGAAGCTTAGCTAAGGTCTCTAAGCTCGCTAAGGTGCGCGGAAAAGGTTAGCTAAGGTCTGTAAGCTCGCTAAGGTGCGCGGATAAGCTTAGCTAAGGTCTCTAAGCTCGCTAAAGTGCGCGGAAAAGCATACGTATGCTCGCTAAGGTCACTAAGCTCGCTAAGGTGCGCGGAGA
>NW_003804415.1:33529-42984 GCF_000255335.2 Galendromus occidentalis
AAAGGTTACGAAGCTTAGCAAAGCTTACGAAGCTTAGCAAAGGTTAACGAAATTTTCCATGCGCGGATCTGTATAAACACATATAAATGAGTAGGAAAATCCTTAGTGAGCTCGCTAAGGCCTCTAAGCTCGCTAAGGTGCGCGGAGAAGCTCACGTAAGCTAGCTAAGGTCCCTAAGCTTAGGTAAGGTCTCGACGCTCGCCAAGGTGCGCGGAGAAGCTTACGTAAGCTCGGTAACCTAAATTGAAGTGGGACACAACTTTCGCATCTGAGTTTAACATTTTTCTTCCTTGGAATCCATCTGGGATAAAAATTGAAGTGGGACAAAACTTTTGCCTCCGACTATAAAATATTTTCGGTCATGGAAAAGCAGTTTCCGGCAACATCCACATACAAATTCCTTGGAGAACTCCTGGGATTATTTGAAATATCATCTGGGATGGAAATTGAAGTGGGACAAGCCTTTCGCATTTGAGTTTAACGTTTTTTCTTCCTTGGAATCCATCTGGGATAGAAATTGAAGTGGGACAAAACTTTCGCCTCCGACTATTTTCGGTCATGGAAAAGCAGTTTCCGGCAACATCCACATACAAATTCCTTGGAGAACTCCTGGGATTATTTGAAATATCATCTGGGATGGAAATTAAAGTGGGACAAGACTTTCGCATTTGAGTTTAACAATTTTTCTTCCTCGGAATCCATCTGGGATGGAAATTGAAGTGGGACAAGACTTTCGCATTTGAGTTTAACATTTTTCTTCCTTGGAATCCATCTGGGATGGAAATTGAAGTGGGACAAAACTTTCGCATCTGAGCTTAACATTTTTCTTCCTTGGAATCCATCGGGGATGGAAATTGAGGTGGGACAAAACTTTCGCATCTGCGTTTAACATTTTTTTCTTCCTTGGAATCCTTCTGGGATGGAAATTGAAGAGGGACAAAACTTTCGCATCTGAGTTCAACATTTTTTTCTTCCTTGGAATCCATCTGGGATGGAATCTTGATATGCGAATATTTATTCGATATGCTGATTCATGAACAAATCTTCTACATGTCTGACATATAACTTGTTGTATTCGGGCCGAGAGGCCGAAGTGATTGAGCCCTCTCCCCTCTCTAGTATTTAAGGAATCGGCAGATGGAATAAAAACACTTCGTTTTCCCGAGCCTCACAATAGTGGTAACACACGTAGACCTCGATATCCAACAGTGGCGCAGTCGACAGTTCAGAATTTGTGCGGCGAAATTCCGAGGAAATGGAGAAAGGTCTACAGGAGATCCTTGACTCGATGTCGAATGCGATCAAACTCCTAGCAGAGAACCAAGCGGCTAAAGAGACAAGCAACTCTTCGGCACTGCAGAACGCCACCTCACTCTTAGGCACCTTTGACTACAGACCGGAAGCCGACCAGACATTCCAGAGATGGTTCGCTCGACATCAAACCATCCTCGAAGAATCAACGTCTTCCGATAAGTTGAGGGTTCAGCTTTTACTGAAAGCTCTAGGATCCAGTGAATATGGGCGGCTACGCAACAGACTTTCTCCTTTGGCACCGGAAGCCAAATCATATCCAGAATTGGTTAGAGCGTGTGAGGAGTCTTTCGGACCCACGAAGTCACTCTTCCGCCGACGTTACGAGACCCTTGGAGGACGGGCTCCCCCTGGCACCTCAGCGGAAGATATCATGGATTGGGCAAACATCAAGGGCGACGAGTTCGAGCTATCGAACCTAAAAGCCGATACATTCAAGCTATTTTTAGCTCTGATTTATGCCTCCGATTCGTCGTTCAAAAACTTCCGCGCAGTGATTCTCAAGACTCTCGAAGACAAACCAGAACAATCTCTCTCTGACGTTCGCGAGGTTTTGAGACGCTTTGAAATCCGCACGCAGGATTCTGCGTTGGATGCGGAAGTGTCCCATACGAACGTGAACCGAATCACGCATACCCAAAGTTCCGACAGGAGCAGATCAGGTCCTACGAGTGCCAGCTGTCGGAGCTGTGGGGGCCCACATAAAAGGCAAAACTAGTCGTTTCGCTAGCGCGAGATGTAACGACCTGTAAAAAGAAAGGGACACATCGAAAAAGTATGCTTCTCCAGGACGTCACAAGGAAAGCCTACAGTCAAGTCGAATGTCGTACAATTAGCAACAGCCTCGACACCCGCACAACCTTATCGGGCATATGCAACGATACAAGTAAACGGTGTCCCAATCAAATTCCGCATCGACACAGGAGCGGATTTGACCTCAATCGGCAAGTCCGTCTGGAAACAATTGGGTTCCCCTAAATTATCGCCCTTGAGGACTTCTTGTACAACAGCTGATGAACAACCCCTGAAGGTTCTTGGAGTCTTCATCGCGTCCTTCTCGCTGACAGAGTCTACGGGCATGACAGACAAGGTTCTGGTCCTCAATTCCGGGAACGCCGTATTACTGGGCGGTCGTGTGATTTTCGGCTTGGGCTTGATGACGCCCTCTCCAGCAGTGCAGATCGCGACAGTCGGAAGTCGAGATGTCGACTCACAAGGAGTGAAAGCACTGTTTCCGAAACTTTTCCAAGAAGGTCTTGGTCGTTGTTCAAAGCTCACCGTCGAGCTCAAAACTAAAGAGGGAGCGCGACCTGTCCACATTCGAGCGAGGCCGATTGCCATACCCATAAGGGAAGCGGTTGACAAGGAATTAGATCGACTTCTAGAGAACGAAACTCTGTCCCCCGTGGAAACGTCAGAGTGGGCATCGCCCATCGTCGTTGTTCGGAAAGCCAACGGAAACATCGCATGTCGTGCGGACTATTCAACGGGGCTCAACGACGCCCTGTGTGATGTTTAGCCCACCCGATTCCAGACATGGAAAGCATCATGGCGAGTTTCTCTGGCAACCGGGTCTTCACCCAGTTAGATCTATCCGATGCGTACTTGCAGTTAGTACTCAACCCGTCGTGCAGAAACCTGACGACCGCCAATACCCACCGAGGGCTCTTCCAGTACAATCGCCTAGTTTTCGGGTTGAAAACTGCTCCAGCGATCTTTCAAAGAGCCATGGATCAAACACTTGCAGGCCTCGATGGTGTTCTTGTGTATTTAGACGACATACTGGTGATGGGGTCATCACAAACGGAACACGACGGAAGACTTCTCAAGGTTCTGTCCCGCCTGCAAGAATGGGGGTTTCGTCTCGGTCTCGCGAAATGTCATTTCAATGCTCCGAGCGTCAAGTATCTGGGCGTAATCGTGGACAAAGACGGTATCCGGGCAGATCCGCAGAAAATCCAAGCGATCCGAAATCTCCGGCGTCCGGAGAACATTTCGGAAGTCCGATCTCTTCTGGGACTCATCAATTACTATGGTCGGTTCGTCGACCGTCTACATCGCTACAAAGCCGTTTTCGAAGCACTACTACGCAAAGACACCAAATTCCTTTGGTCTCCGGCACATGATCAGGCATTCGAAAAGGTGAAAGATGTTCTCTCTGGGCCTCTAGTGCTGGCGCATTATGACCCGCGACAAAAGTTAATAGTGGCGGCGGACGCATGTGAAACCGGAATCGGGGGTGTGCTTCTGCAACGGTATGCGGACTCCTCTACGAAAGCTGTCTTCCACATCTCGAAGTCTCTCAACCCTGCACAACGAAATTACAGTCAGATAGAGAAGGAAGCGTTGGCACTGATCACGACCGTGGAACGTTTGAGAAAATTCATCTGGGGGCGACGGTTTGTACTCCAAACCGATCACCGCCCTCTGCTGGCATTGTTCCGTACATCGCAGACGAAAGGCTTGAGTGACCGAACTGCTGCCAGGCTCCGTCGGTGGGCGCTACGCCTGGTGGGATACGATTTCGACATTGAGTACATTCGTACCGCGGACTTCGGCCACGCAGATGCCCTATCGCGACTTATCCAGCAAGCAAGGAAAGATGCAGCTGATCCGGAAATGGATGAAGTGATTGCGAATGTCAACGCACAAGAGCTGGAAATCTTGAGTTTGACATCGGACGCCCGATTTTTCACTCACACCGGGGAGAAAATTCGCGAGGCAACGAGGAAAGACCCTCTGCTCCGGCAGGTTTCTCAGAGATTACTGCAGGGTTGGAACAAGTCTGACAGCAAGGATCCGAACCTGCGACCCTTCGCACAACAAGCGGACTCCCTGTGCGACGTGGAGGGCATCTTACTGGTGGACGAGAGAGTCGTCGTCCCATCGAGTCTTCGCACCACGGTGCTCAAGCAGCTCCATCAAGGACATCCCGGAATCGTTCGAATGAAGGCTCTGGGTCGCATGTATTTCTACTGGCCCGGGATGTCGGTAGAAATCGAACGACTGGTTCGGAGTTGCCCGCACTGTGCGCAGAACGCTTCAAGTCCGGTGAAGGTTCCGTTGGCCCCATGGCCTGATCCCGAGAAGGCTTGGGTGCGCGTACATCTGGACTTCGCGGAACCACGGAAAGGCAAAGCGTTTTTAGTGATCGTAGATGCGTTTTCCAAGTTCGTCGATGCTACGTGGATGTCACCCGCTTCAAGCTTCGAGGTGGTTAAGTATCTCAAAACGCTCTTCCGTCTCATGGGTCCTCCAGAAACAATGGTGACGGACAATGGATGTCAGTTCACGTCACGGGAATTTGCAAGCCTATGTCAATCCTTTAACATCGTCCATTTGCGTTGTGCACCACGGATGCCACAAAGTAATGGCCAGGCGGAACGGATGGTTCACACGTTGAAAAACTCCCTCCAAGACCAGGATCCGGAAGCTCTGGATCGGGCGGTTGCGGCGTACAACTACACGCCTTGTCAAACTCTGGGAGGCAAAGCTCCGTCGGAGGTGTTTTTCGGACGCAGGGTGCGGACCCACTTCAGTGTGTTCCGTTCAGGTACCTCAAACCTTCCGGCTGCTAGTGCGAAGTTCAAGCATCAGTTCGACGACCACCACGGAACGTGCGCGCGGCAGTTTTCGGAAGGTGAAGAAGTTGTGATCGAACTCCATAACGGGCGAAGAGTGCCTGCAATCTTCACAGAGTACCTCGGTTCGTCAATGGCGAAGCTCAAGGTCGACGACGCGGACCATGTCCGTCACCTCAACCAAATTTGGCGGCGGAAAATAGACTCGCGTAAAGCGCTGGGGGAGGAGGTGCTGCAAGAGCATTTCATCGAGGAGCTCCTGACAAATGCTTCCGATCGAGACAAGATTGCAGCCCGGTAGCGACCGAATCCTCGTCCCAGTCCGTAGCTGAATCGAGTCTTTCTCCTGTCTCTTCTACGGAGTTCGCTGGCCCCTCTGACGAGGGTGAAAGTTCTGCTTCTCAGGAACCCAGTGAGGACTCAAGTGACGGTCGGCGCAAGCAGCCGGCGAGGGCTGCCAAGGACAGGGTCCTGTCCGGCTTCAGTCGATTCTTTGGGGCCTCGACTTGAAGGGAAGGAATGTTGTATTCGGGCCGAGAGGCCGAAGTGATTGAGCCCTCTCCCCTCTCTAGTATTTAAGGAATCGGCAGATGGAATAAAAACACTTCGTTTTCCCGAGCCTCACAATAGTGGTAACACACGTAGACCTCGATATCCAACATAACTCAAAACTGAATGTCGGCCGCCCAGACATGGTCATAAACATCTTATTGGCGTGATATTTCTTCCAGTGTTTATGATAACTCGCGAAAGCTTTCTTCGGTGAATTCGTCTTAACTAAGTGATATGCTCGTTTCCCAGTTCTGAGCGGACAGAGAACACAGCTATAATCGTAGACCTTTTCAGCGTCCCGACCTTCCATTTCAACGCAGAATCTGACTCCTTGTAGAGGGGAACGTAAATCAGCAATGTTCCCTGAATGGTTCAATGCACCTTCGATATCGACTAAGTACCGCTTTCCAAACACCAGGAATCCCAATTCGAGGTCGTTTACATTACAGTTTCGATATTTTTCGGAAAATTCGTGAGAGAACATGATCTGGCTACGGGTTGAAGTAGAGGGTAGACTGATGACCATCGTTCGGCATCGTTCCAATTGGTCTAGATATTCTCCCATCAAATTACGTACCGCATCAGGCGAGGGCGAATGAACGCTGTAAACATTACCATCCGGAGTACATTTGAGGTCGAGACTATGAGCTTCCAATAAGAATTCAGTTGGAGGGTCTGGCTCAGGTCGTGAAGCTGGTTCAGACAATTCTTCGTTATCGTGATCGGATCGTAATACAAACAACGTTTCCGTCGTTGGGGTAGGTGGATCCATCAGATTCACAGATACAGATTCACGCAGAAATGGATCGTGATGCGCAAGATCACGAGTTGCGCCGAAACCACCAACGAGATTCACGAGAGCTGATGACTGCGAAGGGGTGTTCATTACAGCAAATTGTTGCATCGTTTTTGTCATAGTTATTCGACGCTCTGAATTATTTTGATCGAGTGCACAGAACTTCATTATTGTGCAAAGATATTGGGTATATACGGTATAGTCGATCGAGTCCCGTAAGTCATCTTGCCTAGCAGAAGATTCTGATAATATTAGGAATTTTTCTTCTGCTATTTTGATCAGACCGAATACAATCTTGTTCCAAAACGATTCCTTATCGATGGGATTCGCTAAGACATCAATGTACCGAGCTTGTTGAAAAAAGTTTTCGGTCCTTCTGCATGTGAACCGTAGGATCGGAGGAGGATGAATTTCATTGGAATCTTCATCAACTATCGAGATGTTCAAACCTCCATTCGATCTCCAGAAACCATAAATTGTCTCTATAAACGAGTAATTAGTGATCAATGTTCTTCCAAGGTCACTGATATGAATGCTGATTTTGTTGCGGAGCTCGCCGTTGGTTGGAACTGACCCCGGGGGTGATATTCCGCTTTCGACGCCATCCAGAGCCGATTCGTTCATAGGCAACACACGGACGTTGTTCAAATTGGAAAGAAGAATTAGCAATCTCATCGATAATGCATAATCGATCAGGTCTCCCCAATAGTCTGAAGAGCGACTTCGAAAATTTCCGAGAGCCTGTCGATGTTCGAGTTCACGTTTCCGTATTGTGAATACTTCCTTCATTCGCTGTTTTGTCTCATTGCTAACCCCCTTTTTCAACTTCCACTCTCGACCGCACATCCAAAGAGCAAGCTTTGATTTCCCCACGACGAACTGTCGAGACGCATCGTAAACATCTTTCAGCAACCAATAAAGTTCCTGGTGGCATGGTAGTACAGGAGGTATTTCATTTCGCAGCCTACGTAGAGCAAACATATTGAGCAACATTGTTCTTGTCGCCATTCATTCGCTAGCGATGTGAATGAGTCACCATTATCAAGAATCGACGAGATGCACTGCCAGATGCAGTTCGCTCTGTTGAAGACGTGTCTCACCGTCGCGTAACGGAGCGTTTCGAAACATGCTTCTTGTGATGTTACCAACATGTTTAAAATGAATCGTTGGCGTTTCTCGGTGAGCGTTGACAAGAACACTGTAGATCGGGCAGGCTCGCCGTCACGCCCAGCTACCGATTTCTTGATAGTATTGACGAACACTTGTAGGATAACCGTAATGAATTACATGCCGAACATTTTCTTTGTCGAAACCCATGGCGAGCGCCGACGTCGTCAGAATGATACGGATCTCATCTCGGATGAACGCGGTTAGGTTTCTCTTTCTAGTGTCATGAGGCAAGCTAGAATAGTATACGACGTGCGGTATCCTGAGGAGGGTGAGTTCGGCACTCGTTTTTTCAACGTCCTTGGCGTATCGAAAATACACCATCGTCGATTCCTCCAGACCTATGCAATCGAGGAGATCGCGCTCATTGTTTGCTGCATTTTTTACGTGAATGTAAATGTTATCACGGATACAGGGCGTTCTGAGCTGCATAAAGTCGTGGGGGGATCGTAGTCTTCTCCGAATATCCTCTATTTCCTCTGTTGTTATTGAAGCAGACAGAAACAGATTTGGGCAGTTAGAGAGCGAGCTCCCTATGATATCGAAGATGTTGTTGTAGCTTGGCCGAAAGAATTTCCAGTCTGTGATAACGTGAGCCTCATCGACCGCCACTAGACCCAAACCGCATTCACGGTCAATGGCGATGAAGCGATCGATACTCTCCGTTAAATACTCAGGAGACACGAAAAGGAGATGGGGTTGCCTCGTTTCGCATCTGAAGAGGATATCCCCATTGCTCACCTCGCTGCCGTTATCCGGACCGATATATGCTGCGTTGACGCCGAACTTCTCGCTCCACTTCCGTGCTTGATCCAGACAGAGAGCCCGGAGTGGAGAAATCACCACCACCGTAGCTTTTAAATATTCATGTACGAAAGCGTATATGAGCGATTTTCCTCCTCCAGTCGGCATAACTGCGACTACGTTTTTCCTTTCGAGTATCAGCTCAATCGCACGCATTTGATGTCCTCGGAAACTGTCGATTCCGGGAAACCGGTTCCTCAGAAATTCTTGTAGATGACTCATGTTGTAGGAATTTTTGAACGATGCAAAATTGATCGAAGAAACTGAGCGTTCTCTCGCGTGAGATACTAGGTCAAAAAGGAGTCAATATTTGTGAACAATGAGCTGGTCAAAATATAGATAGATAGATAGATAGATAGATAGATAGATAGATAGATAGATAGATAGATAGATAGATAGATAAATCGTTTATTTATCCGAAACTTGGCATTCGACAGATGGTAGATATGATCTATCATCCGCACAGAAGATCGAGCTCTCCTAACGTTCTAGGGCAGTATTCAATGCCCGAAACGAGCCTAGCGTTCCCCCTCTGTACTTCTACAGCGACGCGCTGTCTTATGTACATCGCAGCTCGGCGATCGCCACCGCGGGCCACTATACGGCGTCCGATTTCTTTTGTCAACTTCAGAGCGTCCGAGCCCCACACGCCGGTGGATTCAATGACAAAAGGGACGAAAGTGTAAGTTTCGAGGAATTCCCGATACTTGGTCCTTTTCTCTTGTTCGGCTTTGGCCGCCACCGCCCGCGCTGATCTGGCTATCTGTCTATTACTCGGTGCAAACGAATCTCTGATTGTCACATCCCAGATGAGTTGTTGGCCTCGAGACCATGGTTCATGTGAAATGCCGTCGGGCCTCAACATGTCGTTTGTTGATAGGTTTCTGGGCTCTTTCGTGCTTGTTGTTCCGGACTGCCTTAAAGCTCTTGCTACCAGATCGTTGATTGCAGCGTGCCGAGACATTCTCCCGGATGCAAGGGACACACAACTCAAGCGGTGGAGTCCGTAGCGGTCCGCTACGTTCCCGCAGGCGCAAGTCACTTCTTCCATCAGGGGCAAACCCAATCGGAGTTTCGCTGCGAGTATGAAATCCCTATCTTCCAGGAGGGTGCCGATGTTCATGCTGGGCATTGTTTGAAGCCACCAGCCCGATTCCGGGACCGAAGCGTTGCAAAGTCTGATCGTATCGGTTTCGGAGTGGGAAAATCTCTGGCGTAAAGACGATATGATCGTATCACTGGCG
>NW_003804415.1:44525-45358 GCF_000255335.2 Galendromus occidentalis
AGGTAGGCGGAGGCGGTTCCCGCACCCGCGTCAGGAGCACCTTGGTCGTGAGGCGTCTCAAGGTGCTGCCAATTGCGATTGGTCTCAAGCCTCCCGACTGCTTAGCAGCGGCAACTAACCAGGAACCGAAAACCATGTTCCGGGCAGTATCGGGGACCCGACCCCGAGCCACGAGGCTGCAAACCCTCGCAAGACTCTCCAGGAGCCGACGGCGGAGCTCGCCCCCAACGGAGAGAAGGTCAAGGAGATGCTGAGTGGAGAGACCGTCCAAGCCCCCGGAGCTTCCCGGAGCAAAGGATCTGAGCGCCTCCAGCACCTCCTCAGGAGAGCATTGTCTTGGGGGCCTGACAGTCGGCAACGAGGGAGGAACATCATCGGCCTGTGGAGCAGGATGTTTCAGAGTCATCTCGCGAAGCATTTCGTCCCTGTTGGGAGAAACGAGAGTCTCGGAAGAAGCGAGGAGGCGTACTGCGCCTCTGAGGTCGCCTCTGGAAGCCAAGCGGAATTCCGCCAGCCGGGCTCGGTTGGCATCCGAAAGGTCGGGCCTACGCCGTGGGGCCGCCGAGGGAACAAACAGCGGTCTGTCGAAGGCTTCGATGTTATCTTTGACACAGGAGGCCAAGGGCTTGACGCCGACAGCGGACCCCACGTGGAAAGCTCGGTAAGCAAACTCCATGAGATAGACCCAGGAAGAGGAATCGTTGTTGCTGGCAACGTCATTCAATACATGGATGAACTTGCGCGCAGCTTGGGGGCGAGCGCCCTGAGGGATTCTTGGGAGAACTCGTAGGTGTTGCTTGAGGGTTTGGAGATCAGGTGCTAGCCGCTCTGGT
>NW_003804415.1:45378-49529 GCF_000255335.2 Galendromus occidentalis
CGACGTAATTGCAAATGATACAAATGAGGTTTGTGGGGCGAGCCCCGGGCTGAGAGGCAGCTCTGGGGGAACTAGCTGTGCCGGATGGTCCGGCCCCGTCTTTGTGCATGACCGTGATGTGGATCTTGAGGCCTCGCGGATTGGAGGCCACAAATGGGCAGAGCAGGCACTTAACGGCGGGATGGTTATCTTCGGCATTATGAGGGGGAATTCCGGGACTCATTGGTGCGATGCGGGGGGTGTGCCAACAGAGACAGGCTTGCTGAAGGTAGCCTTGAGGGTCGCAGTGACGGCCTCAACGATGCGCGGAACGGCCGCAGCGATGGCACTAGAGACTATTCTGGAGATGATAGAATCGAGGCTCAATGAAACACTCTCTAGGACTTTGGCTGTAACCGCAGCAACCAGAGCATCATTATCGGGGGCCACGTTTGGTTTTTTGGGAGACTGCTGCGGGGGAAGAGCTTTGGGCTTGGCCGCTCGGACCGGATTTGGTCTCTTCGTCGACGGTCTAGGCAGGTAGCATACAATACGCTCACCCTCTTCAGTGGACCGAACGAGCGCAATCGTCTCAGGCTTGCCGACAACCGAGGCAAAGGAGGGCCGGACGCCGTCCACGGGGACGGAGGGGACAGGCGCTACGCCGGGAACAAGAACAGCGGTTTGCCGGACCGACACATTGTCGAGACCAGCAACAACCTTCCCAACGAAGCGCTCCTGGGCGGCCTTCGCATAAACAGCAAAGACAGGACACCTGGAGTCGTTCGCCGCATGTGAGCCCTTGCAGTTAACGCACTTCGCTCTCGCGGTGCACTGCCATAGTTGATGGCCGAGGCCACCGCATTTCCGGCATCTTGGGGAAAGTTTTTCTGGACACATCAAGGCGCGGTGACCGAAGCCACAGCAAGCGAGGCACTGCAGTGGGGAGGCCGGACAGAGCGTGACCTTGAAGACCTGATGAGCAATATCAACCTCTGGTCTGATTTCTCCTTCGAAGCGAATCCTGAGCCGGTTCGACGGCTTCAGTAATCGCTTATTCTCAGAGGTTGAGGTAGACTCCGAGGCCGAATACATCTCTCGTACGACCTCCATGACGCCCTGCGGTCGGAGGACTGTGAGCAAATCTTTTTCGGAGAAGGCTGGATGTACTCCCGACACTCGCGCCCATAGAGAAGCTGCGGAGGGCAGATTGAGTTTCACTGGGACATCGGCGATTGCCTTCAGGGTCTTAAGAGACTCGATATGAGACTGTTGAGGTACGCGAACAGAGATACCACCTCGTGAGTTAAGACGTGGTTGCGCCTCTCTAACTACCTCTCGGATGTCGCAAAAAACTCTGAGGAGGTTCTCGGCGGAGAATCGAATGCTCTCATCGAGAGGGGCGATGTCAACCTCGAACCCCGCGGGACCAAGACCGCTGGATCTGTTGAGGCGACGCACAGCTCGCTCGGCTTTCCGCGTGGCCTGGAACTGAGCCTTGACGGCACGGGAGGGAACGGTTTCCCACGGCGCCTCGTCTTCGCGGCAGGAATCAGCCTCCGCATCGGTTTCCACAGCCCGAGAATCAAGTTGGTCGTCAGTCTCCATTTGACCGGGTTCGGCCCCCGAATCAGTCCTGGATGAATTCTCCCTCATCTTCTTGGGATCTCCCTGAACCCCTCCAGAGGAGCTGTCCGTAGGCAGTTGCCTTCTCTTCATGGGGAGCGATGCACGCGCAGCGGCGGCGGCGAGAGCTGCCGCGGTCGCAGCAGCCCTCCTCTCCGCGTCGGCGGCGACTCTGTCAGTGACGTCCACCTGTTCGGCGTCAGCTGGATCAGCTGGCATCGGAACGGGTTGCCTGAGTGATAAACGAAGAGACGGGGGTGCTCACGGGTGCAGTGAAGTGAAACAGCGGGGCTTCCTTCGGGATGAGGGAGACACTCGGAAGGTGAACAAGCGCAAGGCGAGCGAAAATTTGTACGGATTTATCGAGAAATACGACCAAGTAGGCGGAGCAACGAAAAACACGTCCGCTCCGTGCGGTGACTCAGCGCCAAAAAAAATAGATAGATAGATAGATAGATAGATAGATAGATAGATAGTTAATTAGTTCGAATGCTTGTCAAGTATTGGTTCATTGTTTGTAAACAAATAGATCTGGATACATAGATAGATAAATATATCATGTTGTTCGAATGCTTGTCAATTTTTGGTTCATTGTTTGTAAACAAATAGATCTGGATACATAGATAGATGAATTTATCTATCTATCGTTATGTTCATCATTTTGCGATTGTTTGTAAACGAAGAAATCTAAATACATAGATAAATATATTTATCTATCTACTGATACGATCATCATTTCGGGATTGTTTGTAAACAAACACACCTAGGCACATAGGTAAAAACATTCATCCTGCGTATCGATATGTTCATCTTTTCTGGATCGCTCGTGAACAACGGCGCTACTTTGAGCTACAATGGACAACACGATACGACGCTGAGGAAACGAAAAGAAATCAAAACAAATGCAGTTTTCGAATAAAATCACTGATTGAAGAATTCATTAATTCAATCATCTAAAAAACAATCTGAAAGTAATACAGGGGCTGTCCTCCCCTCCGTTCCCGATTCTTACTAAAACTCGTATATGCTCTCCAATTCTTCCTCGTCACCGTCGCTAGCTGCTTTAGCAGTCTCATTCCTCCGGTCGTTATCTTCGTCAACGGCTTTCGAAGTGTCCTTCCTCGAAGGTCCAGCGACCTGAGAATTCGCGTCAACATTTTTCTGGACGACCTTTGGAACGAGCACATTCGTGCGTGAGCACTCTCGCGGCGGACGTGGAGGCGGTGCGACGTTCGGAGTCGTGGATTTGACGTTGTGAGCCTTTTCAACAGTTGGCGGTCCAGAAATAGCATCAACATCCTCAGTAAGGATTCCGGAGTCGTCGATATTCGCGCCTGGTTGTTTCAAAATCGATCCAGAGCGTTTCGCGGTCGGGGGGTTCGGCACTGTTTTCCCTTTTACTACGGGCTCGGATGCAACGTCATCGACATTAACTCCACCCTCGACGACATCTGATCGCGAACGTTTTTTCGGCGATTCTTCTAAAAGTCCAACCAACGATGTCGTGGACATTCTACGGACGGGAATTCGCTTGTGAATTGATTCACCTATCCAATTTTGGTTATCTAACAAATCAGGGATCGAATGTTTCCCTCTGCCGAATAGTCGCGTAAAAAACTTCTCCATGGACTCGAAATATTTAAAAGCCAAAAGAACATCGGCCGTCCACACATATTCCATCGCGGAGTCTGCGTCGTTGCTGTAGGCGATCGCATCTAAAATGACGCCCCGCTCGATTTCGGATTCAAGCACCGGCATCGGTACCCCCCCTATCCGTTGGTTCCCTCATTCCCCGAACTTTCACTGTGCTCGCTTGCTTGCTTGTCGACGTTCTGAATAAGGTTGTCACGGTGGCGCTGTTGGTCCTGTTGGCAGAGTTCGATGAGTTTTCCGACTCTGAGAAAGCAGCACTAAGTTTCCTTTTTGGCTGCGGGATCGAGGATGCGTTTTTTTCCGCCGATATCATCGACTGCTCCACATAAGTCATGTGTTGATCCCATTTCGCGAGTCCCGTAGCTCGCATGGACTTGACCTTGATGCGGAAAGTCGCGAATAATTTTTCAAAAAATTCCTGGCCAATGACAGGGAGCGCGGTTGTCACGACCCCATGAAAATGAGCTGTCGGAAAGTCACAGACATTGTCTGGACGAATGAAACTCCTTTTGTCGTAGACGATTCGATGGGTGGACACGTTGCTACAATTCTTCAAAATCGCCAAAATGCGATCCTTCGCGTTTGCCACGGATTCGTCAGATGTATCTTCTTGAGTGATAATGACGTTCCATCTTTTCGAGCTCACAGCCAATTTCTATAATGAATTAAAACACATCCGATATAATTTTACAGTAAAAGCTCGTTATAACGACCCCCATTACAACGAATTTATCGGAACGACGAACAAGGAATTTCTCCTCCTATGGCCAGCTCGTCTTAAGGATAGTGTTCAGCGGCATTCCTTACAGCGAAAACTCGGTACAACGAACCAGTTTCGTCGGTCCCTTCGTGTTTGTAGTACCGAGCTTTTACTGTGCATCATAAAAATTGCA
>NW_003804416.1:0-4287 GCF_000255335.2 Galendromus occidentalis
GATCCGCATTCGCGATGCAGCTTGGCATTAGAGCACGCGTCCTTGCCAATTTCCCGAACTTTCGACACGAACTTCTCCGCATCCGCAGCAATTTTCTCGGCATTCTTTTTCGTCAGAACCGACACGAATTTATTGATCTTTCTGGAGACAATCTGATTCTCTTTACGGAAGGTCTTTACCCATCGCAGAGAAGCGTGAAAATTCGGAATCTGCATGGGACGGGCCAGTTCACGCGCAAGAGCTTGCACCTCGCGATCGTGAAGAGTTACGCCAGCTTCAAACTTTTCGAACACTTTCGCGCGGAGCTGTTCCTTCAGCACGTTGAACGTTTCTTTGCACCGCCTCATGCATGGAAGTGAAATTTCGCCAATCTGCGCGCGAAGAATCTTTTTGAGATCAGTTTCGTTTTTGATGTATCTCTTGTATCTTTCTTTCATGCAGGAGAGTGATCGCGTTTTTTTTGCACTCGATCTGTAGAATACAGCAATTTCACGAGCTTTGGAGGGGCTTACACTCCTCGATCCGCTCAAACGAATGAAGCCAGCTGGGGAAGATGTCGAGGGGACTGGCGTGTCTTCCGCCGACCACACTTCGGGTTCGTAGACATCTTGATCTTCACCTGGGCTGCCTGACGACTCGTCGTTTTCCGAATTCATGTCTTCCTGCTCGGCATTTCGATCCTCGATCAACCAAATGATTCTCTGCGCAAGTTTCCTCTCTTCCCGAGTTGCACTCGAGGACATCAAACTCGCTACGAACTCGGCCTGGGAAACCTGGGCCTGCCCCCGGAAGTGTGCAATCACGACCGACAACACGTTCGCTGCCATGACCATGCTTTTTCTTTGCAAGCCACAGTTCCAAACAAGGAATTCGCATGATTCAAATTTCGAACCTAACGGTTTTCCGAATTTTCGAAGATAGGTCCACTTTTTGTTTTGGATTCGCCCGCGAGAAGTTGCCGCGTTGGAGGGAGAGCCTGTGACCCACGGCCTCCGGTCAGCCTCCGCGCCCCCAGATATATCAGTCCCCCACCTTGAGGCTTGGGTGAATCATTCCCCGACATTCTCTTCACCTTCCAAATATTTTCCTTTTCCTCTGTATCCCTTCACTCGGCCTCCGGCGAGAGACCCCTCTGTGTTGCGGTGGGTTCGGTACCGAGATTTTGTAGGCCACGGTCCGAGAGCCGAGAGCTATTTCGGCATTCGCCCAAGAAGGATGGAAACCATGAAAACCGTCCTTGGAGGAGATGGCTGCAGGGGTCGAAGCCATGCTGCCTCCCGCACGATGCAACGTCAGCGTGAATAGCGCGAATCTGTACGAAACGTGCAGAGCGCTCTACCCACTCGGCTATCCCACCATGGGAAGATCTCCGGCGCGAAATCCATCCTTTTCGAGCTTGTTCTCTACATTGTCCGGACAAAACCTAATTTTCTGCACATGGAAAGCTCAACAGCAATCTAGAAGTTTGAAGGTAACACGTTTCCCCTAGGGAAAAAACAAGAAGGCTGTGGGTATCGAACCTGGCGGCTATACACTTGACTCCTCTGCACTAACCATCGTGCCATCTGAACCCGTACCATGATGGTATTCTGGCTGCTAGTGTATCCACAGCTCCGCTAAAAATCCTTTCCGGGAGCATTTCACGTTTTCTAAAACCGGCTATTGCATCTGGAGACCGTGACGACAAATTGGTGTAAAATTGGTTGCGAACTTCGAAGGTCAGCTCGGGCGCTTCCCTTGTTAGTATGCTTGTTATGCTTAGTATAGCTTAGTGTAACTTACGTATGCTTAGAAGGTTAGTAAGCTTCGCATGTTTGTTATGCTTAGTATAGCCTAGTGTAGCTTACGTGTGCTTAGTGAGGTTACTTATTCTTTTCCTACACATCTAGAAATACCTATCTATAGGGCTTAGGTTTGGAAAAGTCTTAGTAAGCTTATGTAAGCCTCGTAAGGTTAGTAAGCTTATGTAAGCTTCGTATGCTTGTTATGCTTAGCATAGCTTAGTCTAGCTTACGTGTGCTTAGTGAGGTTAGTTATTCTTTTCCTACACATCTAGAAATATCTACAGGGCTTAGGTTTGGAAAAGTCTTAGTAAGCTTATGTAAGCTTCGTAAGGTTAGTAAGCTTATGTAAGCTTCGCATGCTTGTTATGCTCAGTGTAGCTTAGTGTAACTTACGTGTGCTTAGTAAGGTTAGTAAGCTTCGCATGTTCGTTATGCTTAGTATAGCTTAGTGTAGCTTACGTGTGCTTAGTGAGGTCAGTTATTCTTTTCCTACACATCTAGATATATCTACAGGGCTTAGGTTTGGAAAAGTCTTAGTAAGCTTATGTAAGCTTCGTAAGGTTAGTAAGCTTATGTAAGCTTCGTAAGCTTCGTAAGCTTCGTAAGCTTAGCAAGCTTATCTAAGCTTAGTATGGCTCATCACTTGCAATCATGCAGAAAAACAGACTTTACCCAAGACAGACGACAGAAGACAATACAATTTTTCGTCGAGCTCCACTAAACAATCATCATTGCGAATCCACAGAGCACTAACGCACTTCCGGAGCATGAACTTCATTATCATCAATAATAACGGAAGAGAGAAAAAGAAAAACATGCGAATATAGCCCATGCACTCGACCCTAGGACAAGTCAAACAGTCAGAGTCACTTCACAATTCTGTCGTTACTTCACACAGATACTAGGAACAGAACACAGTGAGACATGAACGGACACTTAGCTCATGACTCATCACATTCCATGAGGGATCGAGGGTTAAGAGAAAAACCATTTTGATACGTTCCTTCAAAACAATATCCATGGACTGTTTCATGAAATCAGAGCCGAACTCACCCCTCAATTAATTCCGGAGAAATTCACACGAAAAACAAACGAATACGATAACAGTTCGAGACACGAGCCGACCTACGCGACGTCACGCAAGAAAAGACTCCAGCCAGACGATTACCGAACAACAACAGTCGTCACACGTTCGCACTCATCACCGGGAAGCCTTTAACTCAGGAAACACAGGCGCTAAGAATTCCGACGCAATCCCTAAGTCCGACCCCACCCCCAAGAAAACGTGAGTCCATACCCCCTCAAGTATGGTCATCCAAGCCTTATATGCAGTCAAGATATCCTTTAAGCATACTATGAGGGTAACTAAATCCTTTCTACAATAAATTTGAAGGCATCCACACAGTCAACAGCATACTCAATCGACCGTAGCACTAAACCATGACTGCGCGCATCACTTACAATCATGCAGAAAAACAGACCTTACACAAGACAGACGACAAAAGACAATACAATATTTCGTCGAGCTCCACTAAACAATCATCATCGGGAATCCACAAAGCACTAACGCACTTTCGGAGCATGAACATTACTACCATCAATCATAACGGAAGAGAGAAAAAGAAGAACATGCGAATATATCCAAAGCACTCGACTCTAGGATAAGTCATGCAGTCAGAGTCACTCCACCATTCTATCGTTACTTCACACAGATACTAGGAACAGAACACAGTGAGACAGGGACGGACACATAGCTCATGACTCATCACATTCCATGAGGGATCGAAGGCTAAGAGAAAAACCATTTTGATACATTCCTTCAAAACAATATCCATGGACTGATTCATGCAATCAGAGCCCGAAACTCACCCCTAAATTAATTCCGGAGAAATTCACACGAAAAACAAACGAATCCGATAACAGTTCGAGAAACGAGCCGACCTACGCGACGTCACGCAAGTAGACATGAAATTCCGCTTGTACGCTTGTACGATTGTACGGCGTACTTCTGTACGCTTGTACGTATGCTTAAGATAGCGTACAATTGTACGCTATCTTAAGTATGGGGGACGCGTACAAGATAAACGCGGGGTAAAGTGCGACAAATATGGAGTCTGTCGACGGGAGATTGTGGACAGTGCTGCCTATGATCTTTGCTGAAGATTCTAGCGGTATCGGGCTATCGCTTCCACTAATTTCTAAGATCAAATTCTCGCCACCCTGTATCACATCGGATCACAGTCGGATCTCAGCGGATCATGCGTGGATGCCACGGATCATGCGTGGATGCCACGGATCATGCATGGATGCCACGGATCATGCATGGATGCCGCGGATCATGCGTGGATGCCACGGATCATGCGTGGATGCCACGATTCATGCGTGGATGCCACGGATCATGCGTGGATGCCACGGATCATGCGTGGATGCCACGGATCATGCATGGATGCCACGGATCATGCATGTATGCCACGGATCATGCATGGACTGCCAGGATCATGCA
>NW_003804417.1:0-1207 GCF_000255335.2 Galendromus occidentalis
TTATGTCAGATGTTGTCCACGACGATCGATGACTTGCATCATTTAGGTGATGCGAATTTGACTCGCCTTCGGGAAAAGAAGCATGCGCCGGAGGCGCGTTGCCTCTCATTGCCGGCTGCATCGCGCGATTACCCTGAAATAGGCTGAAACGTCCTCCAACTACCGGGCAACATCAGTTCCAGTCATGTGCTCAACCTCTCGAATCGGATTCCCGACTATAGACACTCTGATTTATGGAGGGCGGTCTGAAAAATTTTGGATTGAAAGCATGAGCATTTCCATGAGGCCAGTAGAATGGACAACTGCCCCGGATGTCCGAAAGCCCAAGGACTCGCAAGGAGGAGAGAGGCCCGTCGTGAGGCAGATGTCGTTGAGGTCGTCAAGAGTATGGTAGATAAGCTCTCCAATAAGTGGAACAAGCAAGCAGGAAAGGAAATCGCAAGAGGCATCTGGGGGATGTTTCCGCCAACATCGAACCCCCAACAGCGCCGAAACGCCGCCGATCGGGAGAAAAATCCGAACACATTGAAGGAAATCGTGGGTTAGATGTCGCTGCGAACGACAAGAGTCGTGAGGCACATGTCGATGAGTCGCGTTTCAAATCAGTTCGTGATAAGATAAATGTCTCTCTCGCTCTAATGCCTCCCGGACGCATGTGCGAAGTGATAGAAGAAGCGAATGTATTCCTCGCGAAACTCAAAGCGGTGGTCGATACCCGTTCGTCGTGCCCTTAGTGATGTTGACATGCGTATGCAGTGTTGACTGTTTACAATGGGTAGATAAATGATCGTCTGGTTTCATCCGTCCTTTGCTTGACATCGAGTTTGCTTCATCAGCACTTAAACGTTTATAATTGAATCTTTTCCGCTTTCTTATACGAGCCGCACGATGAACTCCTCGAACAGTTCCGACTCTCCTGTCTCCAACGACCAACCCTCCACCAGTACGGGGGTCAGGGCTCCGAAAAGAGGTTAGAAGTGCTGCTTCATTTCGAGTTATGAGTCGGGACCGTAACTTAGTTTCGGTATCGTGTTTTAGGGAGCGCGCCCTCGACAGCAACGAGCCCGGCTAAACGTATTCGGATCGACCGAAAAAAAAATTCCGACTTGAGAGTGGGATCATGCCACTCTGTCTCGATCTGCGGCGTCGTGGTCAAAAAATTCGACCGTGAGTTTCGTACATCGTTCGACTGGTGATCCCGGTCGTT
>NW_003804418.1:0-3067 GCF_000255335.2 Galendromus occidentalis
GGACATCGCTTCGAGGGGTGTCCCCGCGGACGAGCTCATTCCGAACACAGCCTGGTGGCTCGGGCCATCTTGGTTATCCGATTCTGAAGATCTTCGACCGATAACGCAGCCCCGGGCCAGTCGTGACAAACCGGATTCAATTAGTACTGAAATCCGCCTAGTAGTCACACCCGTGGTCGTAAATTCGTCGTTGATAGATCTCGAACGCTTCGGACATTGGGAGAAAGCAGTCCGTGTCGTCGCGAATGTGCTCCGTTTCATTCAACTCTGCCGATCTCGTCCCATGAGCTCAGCTGGCGAGTTACGCTCGCGAGCGGAGTCGCTCATCATCAAGTGGAGCCAGGCTTCGCATTTTTCGCAAGAGATCAATGCCACCCTCGCGGGGGAACGTCCCACTCGATCGTCTAAGTTGCACACCTATCGCCTACATCTCGACAGCGAGGGGCTACTACGCGCCAGTTCGCGAATCTCGCAAGGCCCGCAATTCACTGAGGACGAGAGGAATCCAATAATCATCCCCAGTAATAGCCGACTCGCTATTTTGCTAATTTTACATCATCATCGCACGAATGCTCACCTGGGCGTCAGCACCGTTCTGAACTCACTCAGAAACGCTTTTGGATTCTCCGAGGTCGGCAGCTCATCAAAAAGATCCTTCGAGCATGCGTCATTTGCAGACGTTTGCATGGACCCGCAGCCGACCAAGTCCAGGCGCCGCTCCCGATCGAGAGAACTACGCTGACCGCTCCTTTTGCTGCCACCGCCATTGACTTCTGCGGTCCCTTCCAGTTCCGCTCGCGGGAGGGTATCCAAAAGAGTTACATTGCTTTATTAACTTGCATGAGCATCCGTGCAATTCATTTAGAGCTCGTCCCCGATTTGTCAGCCGTGCAAACGCACCTAGCTCTGCGCCGTTTCCTCGCCGAGCACCCGAGTTGTCGCCTCTTGGTCTCGGATAACGGCCGCTCTTTCGTTCGCGCCGCCGCGGACATTCGACGCTTGTTTAATTCGTCTCGCGACCCCGCCGTGCGGGAATTACTCGCTCAACACCGGATCACCTGGACTTTCAATTGCCCTCGCGCACCTTGGAGAGGTGGAGTGTTCGAACGGCTTGTTGGCGTTACAAAGGCTGCCCTTATGAAGACGCTCGGCCGAAGTCTGATTAGCTTCGAAGAACTTCGAACAATTATTCGGGAGATGGCAGCCATCATCAATAATCGTCCCATCTCCTACTGTTATGAGGATGTGGACGAACCTCGGGCCATCACCCCGTCTCACTTCTTGCGTGGAGGTCCTTCGAGCCCTCCGCTCTGCTCCGTCGCCACGCTGGACGGACTCGGGCCGAACGGTCAAGTACAGCTCACGCCGCCGGACGGCGAGCAGCTACGCAAAAATCTACGACTCAGGACTAATTATTTCAAGTCGCTGTCTACGCGCTGGCAACGCGATTACCTCTTACTGCTTCGGTCCGCCAATCTCGACGACAGAGGCAAACCTCGACCGATTCCAGATGGCTCCATTTGTTTACTCTGTGAAGGGGCTACATCGCGTTTCAAAGGAAACCTCGTCCGTATTACGGGATCGCGCCCGAGGGAGGGATGGTGCTGTCAGAACGTACGCTGTTCGTTTCGCCAATGGATTCGAAACTACACGCGCAGCCCAACTCCTCGTACCTCTTGAGATTCCGGAGCAAAATGACAACTCAACCGCGGAGGTCATTCCGGAGGCGTGCTGAAACAGAATCCTTTCAGGGAGGCAGTGTCAATAATTTTCCATCCTCCAAACAATTGTTGTGTAAAATTCTCCTATTCATAACTCCCGCCTTTGTGTACTTGTGAACGATCTCACTCTCTCTTGGAGAGACACCACATGCACGTTTTCAATAAAGCATTCGAGTGAAAGTCGCGCGCAATGCAGGTCGAATCACGAACGATCGAGTTCTCAATCTTGCGCGTTAAACTTGTGCTCCGAGTTTAAAAGTCCCTCAGTGCTCGAATTCGGCAAGCATCATCTATTTCGACAACAGTGATTCTCGTGGACGACATGACTTCGAGCTTAGCATACCCATGGAGCTGCTGGTCGTCCGTCTTCGCGATTGCTCGTATTCTTGGTTCAGAATTAAAGATCGGGATTTCTATCAAATTCGGCCCACTGATGTGTTCTGGAAGGCACTCAAAGATCCGAAAACCCATCAATGGGACGCGAAAACACGGTGATTGTTTCAAGCTCAACGTTCGAGGTCGAGAACTTTCGCCGCTTCTTCGACCTGGACAACCTCTATCGCATCCCGTTGGGAGGAATGACCGAAAATTCATTTTCTTCCCGAATCCCTTCGACTAGGTTAGTGTCACAACCAGCGCAGGCTCAAATATAATGCGGATCATCGTCCCTCATGCGGATAATGTCGGAGCATCCCAACTCGCCGCGACCAGCTCGCCGCGACCCTACTCGCCGCGGCCGACTCGCCGCGACCCAGCTCGCCGCAGGATCCAGCTCGCCGCAAGGTCCAACTCGCCGCCGGAGGCGACCGTCTTAGAGCGACTCATCCTTGGCTCATTCGCCTTAATACCTAATGGTTGCAGGAGCAAAGAAATTCCAGAATTAGCCGGGAAAGCCATGGAGACAGGGTAAAGAAAGATTAGCAATCATCTTATGTCACGGACAGAGGTGTCAGTCGCGTCATCAGTTTGCAGGAAAACACTCATACCGCACACGCAGCACACCAAGACAATCGGCACATAACATTCACTAAGAGATCGAGTCGGGAACGGGGGATAGTGATTCATAAAGGATGTCAATATCGCGGACAATCCGCCATTCTCGTCCAGGACAAGCAGTCCCATTATAATTTGTAATATTACGCCATCAAAGTCAACATATAAGCACGGGGGTGCGCTCGCGCGTAGTTCAGGTACGTCCACCAGTGCAGCGCTGGCGGCTGGCGCTTCGCGTCAGCTGCTTCCTGTCAGCTGAATCTCTGTCAGCCGGTCGAGAGCAGAGAGAGGTTGAGAACACTGCGGCAGCCACAGTGGCGACAGTCGCGGAGAAGTTGAAAGGGTTGACAGAC
>NW_003804419.1:0-5315 GCF_000255335.2 Galendromus occidentalis
GTCAGCGCAGACGGAGCTCACGGTCTCTCCTGCAGAATGAGCGCCGGGAGGTGGTCACGACACTCCCAGATTAATGATACCTTCAGCCGCGCGTTGCGCAGCGCCCAGATTCCGAACCTGAGGGAACCTCAGGGGCTTTGCAGAGCGGATGGTAGACGACCGGACGGCCTGACGCTGATTCCGTTTGAGAGAGGCAATGCCCTGGTATGGGACGGAACGGTAGTCGACACTCTAGCCCCTTCATATGTCGACACCGGTAGTCTCAGAGCGGGTTTCGCGGGAGCCAGAGCGGAAACGCTCAAACTCCAGAAGTACGAGGATCTCACCGCGAACTACGTCGTGTGCCCGCTGGCGTTCGAGACTCTCGGCGGCCCTGACCCCGTAACGCAGAGACTGCTGGATACAGTGGGTCAGTTATTCGAAGAAGCGATGAGATGTAGGCGAGCGCGAGAATACCTCTACCAACGGCTATCAATTTGCGTACAGAGAGGTAATGCGGCTTCCGTCATGGGAACCATGGCCGCTTACAAGGGACCCGCAATGGAGCTGCCGTGAGGCCTGACTGGAGCGGGACAGATAGGCCCGATGCAGAGTACCGATGACCGATGCAGATTACAGATAGACCGATGCAGATTACCACCACAAGTATCAGTATCACTGATACTGCTCCTGCCGCCAAACGCGGCTTCGTGAGCGCGGACCGGCACCTTTCGGTGACCGTTTCCAGACTCAGCGCTCGTCTTCGTATTTCGATCGAGTCTCTCTTTGGGGTCGTCACGAATTGAACTCCTTTCGTCCTCTGAATCAGGACATATTTTTTAGGGCTCATAGTGGGGAGAAGATATTCTAACCACTCAAAAGATCTACAGATAGCTCACGCTCGTCTTCGCGGTCTTTATGGCGAGCATCGGTTGAAATGTGTTTCCCATTTCTCGTCTCTTTTCTTGCTCCCTCTTCTTTTCGTTTTTTTTCTCTCAAGAAAGAGTGTTTTGGTAAACTACGAAGTCTCATTGGAATGAGCACCCCTTTTATACCAATTTCAGACAACGAATTTATTTAGTCAGTTTTCCCAGACTGACAGGAAGCTCAGAGATTAACCTCTCCGTTTGCTCCCTGCGAGCAACACATTCCGGGCGGTTACAAGGCCTGGGGGGTGAGCGCTCTCGAATAGCCTGCTCACGGAGCGAACGACGAGCCTCAGCATCCGTGTCTGGCCAGATGAGTCCAGCAACATCGATGGCTTGCTGAAAACGAAGCCTATCCCTGCGCTGTACCATGAGTGCAAATTGTGTGAATCCGTTCCTGGATCGTCGCTTTCGAGGACGGACAGCCAGAGCCTGAGGACGATCAGGCAGCATCTTCGCAGCATCTTCCTCAATCACAATCGGACAAGCAGCAGCACCAGCGCTTTGGTCAACGGGTAAGACTTCGGCTTCAGACTCATCCATGGGAGGAAGATCCAAGGGTTCCAGCTTCCAGACGGAGAAGGCGATCGTCGAGACATGATCATCCTTCAACAAGAGGGATCGGATACCCGCTGGAGAAAAACTGAGCATATATGTACATAGGTAACCAAGGTATCGGGGTTTTGAACACTTCCTTAAAACTTTCCGCAGTAAGGGAGAAAATGTTGGGAAATCACCTCTGACTCTGTGAACGAGGCCATTCCCATTACTTAAAAGTTTTCCAGAAGTTAGTGTTTTTCTTGAGTTAATTACACTTGTTTACATGATAACTATGCTTAAATATGTAAGCCAAGAAACCCTGATCTAGTTGATACAGAAAAATATTGAATAGTCTTTTTCTGGAGAACTCCTTCCGTTTTTTCACTGTAAGGGTCTATGAAACCCGGACGGTATATGAGACACATTGAAATAAACATCAGACACAGATTCTTCTGTCACACGCAATCCTTGCGTCCTCATTCTTGAGAAGCACATTCCCTACCAGCCCTCGACCCTCGGAGATCATCTGAACATTGTGCCGAAACAACTCTAAACTCCGGACAGCGGAGTCCTGCCGACTGAGCACCTGCTCTGTGAGCTTACACTCACTGGGATCCTCGCGGATTCCCAACACTTTCTCGACGACAAATCGAAATTTGAACGGACTTGAATCAACGCTGTACGAATTATTCGCATATATTCTCGCATGGCAATGTATTATCTATTTCGGAACCATTATTCATCTTACCCCTACCTTCGGACCAACTTGTCCGAATTTTCGCTTAGATGCCTTCGATGTTACCTATTAGAGGGGATTTTGAGACTAACTTTAGAATAGCTACACTCATTCTTTTAAGCTGAGCCTTCTGTCGTATCTATTTCGGTAAACCCCGACTGCGTACTGTGCCACGTGCCAGAGGCTCCACTCATCAGGCATCTCTTCTGATTCCGTATTTAGTAACCATCTGGAAATCTTACTCGATGCCTCACGAACTATGCCTCTCGGAAGGGGTCAACCTACTGATATATAAGACGACACTTTCTCCAATAAAATCACTGTGGTGTGCTCCCATCTCAACCCCCGGTCGTCCTCTCTGAGTTCGTACGTGTCCCGCTGACCTACCGAACCTAGCCCTCGACCAATCTAGGGACAACAGATTCCGGTGAGAATATCCACTTCATTCAGATCATAATAATCAGCTGTTGGCTATTGTGCAAGAGCTCGACGCGTAAATCGAAGCTTGCTAGCCACGAATACTCAAATCGTGCTTCGAGCGCTGAGGGCAGCCATGAATATAGGCCGAGGGTCAAACGCTCGGAGCAATAGAAGAGAAAAAACAAAGGGTGTCCAAAGGGTACAGTCGAATAACGTGGGGATTTCGGCTACGAGCTGTTCGGGAAAACTGACTATATAGGGCGATAGGTCTCGGTTGGTGGACGACTTTTTGACGAGTCTCCCGAAAATCGACGCGGCTTGTTTCGAGAAATCAATCAATCGAAATCGGCCAATATTCGAAAATCTTAAAATGCGATTTTCTCGGGAACGGTAGGAGCTAGAGGGTCGTGCTTGGTGTCGTTGGAAAGCTGACTAAAAATGCTACAATTTTAGCCCGGTCCCATTTTTCTCAGTACTTCTTATCACCATTTTTTCCGAAATTGAGTTTTCTTCGAGCTCCCAGACACCGGAGATCCTCGTGAACATGATTGAAATTTCGTCACAAATGAACCTCGGATACCCATGTACGCGCAAACCAAGTTTCATCGAAATCGGAATAGTCCAAATAGGTTCATTCGCGAACACTTTGTTGAAAATAGGTAATCACCAGCCTCACAGTAAGTAGGTATCTGAATAGACTGAGAGGTACCTCAAGGGGGCACTACACGGTGCCTCATTTACTCTCCCTCCTTTTACATCGGTTCAGGTATAAATACAGGTAACCATTGGCTTAATAAACACTGACAAGATTCACCGTTCTCGGACGGCGTCTCTGTTAAACTCGGCTCGTCTTCTTAGTCACTCGTGAGCTTCGTTGAAGTTAACAGACTGTCCAGGCATCGAAATTGTTCACGTTATCAGCACGAGGTGCTCTGAAGTGCTCGCGTATATTTTGCCCACACTTGCACTCAATCCTCTGGTGAGAAAAACTTTGAAATTTCTTCCCCCTTTTCAATTGACAAAATTCTGACTTAAATACGCCTGATGAAACGCAAGCTTCCGTATCGGACAGTAAGCCCGATACCTCCGGCACAACCAAGGTGTCCGAGGCGGTGGGTTACAAACCACCAACTTGTCCAGTCACTCTGAACGAGAATGGCCACAATAATTATATTGCCTGGAAATCATTCATAATTGTTTTGCTCACAAACGAGTCAAACGTCTGGGAAGTGATCAAGGGGAAGATTGTACGACCTGAAATCCCAGCAGATAAGACTGCTACAGACGAAGAGAAGAGAACTATGGAAAAATTCGACATCGCAAATCAAAGGGGTAGAATGATCATGTTCACTTCGATAAGTCCAGATCTCGTTTCAACCCTCTTCCATAACGAAACCGACACCGTCAAGGCCAAGACGATGTGGGATAGAATTGTTGAGAAGTTTGCGAAACAGACTGGGATACAGAAACAGGCAGCCATTTCAAGATTCTCCTCGTTCAGATTCCTGGGGAGCAAGACCATAGAAGAGAATATTCTGGATTACACAATCTTGCTCCAAAAACTCTCAGACCTGGGAGTCTTCCGAATGAGTTAAAATGTGCCCGACTGATTGATGCACTGCCGAGTGAGTGGAACTCACTGAAAATGGCATGGGCAACAAAGGAGGACTCCCAGAAGTTACTAGAGAACCTAGTTGAGATGTTGAAGGCAGAGTCCTACCGACTGAATATGTCAAGGGGAAGAGGAGATGTCACTGCCCTCTTTGCGAGAATGAATCTCGGTAGGCGTGGCGGAAGGAACCGTCCAAACCAATTCAATCGTAGAAATGATTCCGATGAGCAACAAGGACCGAGATCTAACGTGAAATGCTATTCATGTGGAAAAATGGGCCACATTAGCAGGAACTGTCGAAATCGCAGAAACAATAATGCTCGCAGACCCCATAGAGGACAAACCAGGCACAACATGCATAGTCAGAGACCTCAACTGAACCTCACAGAAGCCGCGGAAGCCCTGGTAGCTACAGCGAAAGCGAAATGTGGAACGAACCCCTCAAACGGAATGGTCTTTAACCTAAGCGGGACCAAAGGTCCAGATATGTCCGATCAGTTCATCATTGATAGTGGCGCCACACACCACGTAGTTAACAACAAACGTTGGTTCACAGGCTTGAACAACAACTCCAACTTGTGCACAGTTCAAGTTGGAAGCAATCACACCCTGCAGGTTCGGGGTTGTGGCTCAATCCTACTGAACGTCGGAACAGGCAAGAACTCTCAAACGATGAAACTTGATCAAGTGCTCTATGTTCCTCGAATGAGGAAAAATTTACTGTCAGTTAGCAAGCTGACGGAGCAAGGATATAGCGTTCTGTTGACAAAGAACGAATGCACCATAAAGGGTCACAGAACCCTAGTTCTCGGTAAGAAAGAGAACGGTCTCTATGGAATAGAAAATAAGCGGCAGAGGAGTTCAAAACAAGGACAATGTCTCGTAACTATCGGAGATGACGCTTCTAATAATTAAGAAGACTCCATAGATTTTGAGTTCGTCAATGAAGAGAATCAAAGCGACTCGACTATTGGAGACGATTTTGAAGTAGTGAACCTAGAAAAAGAACATCCCCATAAGAGGGTCGATGATGGTTCACTCGTAAGAGAAGAAGCAACTCCCCCCGAGGTAATTTTGAGCCCGAATGAAGATGGAGAAAACG
>NW_003804420.1:0-3072 GCF_000255335.2 Galendromus occidentalis
GAATCTGGATACCAAGCACCAATGAAGTGGTGAAGACTAAAGATGTGGTTTTTCTCAAGCCTCCATTAATGGGGCACCAAGAGTCGACTTCTAAAAACTCAAAACGTAGAAGCAGAGAATACAGCAAACACAGAGAATGCCGATGCGGAGGCCCACACGTTAACCGTCTCACAAAACAGAACAGACCGAAGTGCGGTTGCCGGTCAGAGAGGCCAGATTGAGGCGAATGCCCACAGAATATTGGAACACTCTATTGACAGTGAAACTAATTCGCTGGTCGAGCGCGATGGCCCCTTGAATCCATGCATAAGTACGCAGAAAGACAGCCACAGAGAGAGAGAACTCGCCCCGTGCGCAAAGGAAACGAACACCGGACCGCCCGCGTCCAAAGGCTCATCCGCTAAGTTTTATGAGCATGGTTCAAGCATGGTGGAGGCTTTGAATATAGAACAAATGTTTCTCAATAACAAAACATCAGAAACAAACACAAAAATCCTGGAAGCACCACTGTTAACGAGTCAACACCGAGCGTGTTCGTGATCGACTGACTGTTTATTTACACACACAAGTCTCATTCCAGACGACAGCGCTATGATATGGATCGGGGTCTCTTTACTGTATCACAACATTTCCCCTTCGTTAAATATGATATGCTATCATTGGTATCGATAGAATAGCAACGGGCCACTAGTCTCTCTCTTGTTTCTCTCGCGGTTTCGGAGGACCATCGAAAACGGTGCGGTTGTTGCCTTCAACTCGATTGGTTTCTCCGCTCTGTGTTCTTCTCTTTGGGTTTCCGCTGGTCCCTCTTCTTTCTCCTCGGCACTCTCGAAGCTTTCGCTGAACGACGTATCCTCCTCCCTCTCCTCTTCTAGGTCGCTTTCCGTTCCTGTTTCTTTTTCGTCCCGCGCCTCCCTCGCTTCTTGCTCCTCTCCTCTTCAATTGTCTCTCCTGATGATCCCGCAACCATCGTGGGACCACCACGTCCAGTCTTTCTCCTGAGGGTCTTCGCTTTCGGCGTGAGTTATCGGGGTTTCTCGTAGTCCTCGTTTATCGGGTTTCTTGAGGACTAGATGTTTTCGATTTCTTTCTAGTGAGTTCCCTCCGCTTCGTACAATGTATTTCCTGTGCGGCAAGACATCCGTTACGGTTCCTTGGCTCCAGACTTTGGCGCCAAGTTTCGTAGGTCGAATCCTTACCACGTCGCCTTTCTTGAGGGTTGGGAGCTTTCTTGCTCCTTTGTCGTAGTTGGCCTTCATTGCTCGTATGGCGGTTTTCCTTGCTTCGATTGCTCCTTTGTGATATTTTGTCGACGGTTTCAGTAGGTGTCGCGGTGTTGGAAGTTCCGTTTTGAGCTTTCTGGACAGGAACATTTGGCCTGGGCTGGCTCCCCCCAGTTTTTTTTGAGGAGTGTCGTTATACACCAGAAGTCCTTTCCTCCAGTCGTTGTTTGCCGCCTGTGATCTCAGCATGATCTTCTTCACGATCGCGACTGCTGCTTCGATTTTTCCGTTGCTTTGATGGTAGTGCGGAGAGCTTTTTGTGTGTGTTACTTTCCAATCGTCCAAGAATTGGCGGAACTCCGCTGCTTTGAATAGTGGGTCCGAGTCCGTCAGCAGAATTTCACATATTCCATATGCTGAGAACAAGTTTGCCAGTCTCTTGATGATTGAGGCACTTGTTGGCTTGTTTGGCAGCTCGCAAACCATGATCATATTCGAGTAGAAGCATATTGTTATGAGGAATTTTTTTCCATTGAGGTCTGCGATGTCGATTGCCGCTTTCTGCCACGGCCTGGCAGGTATTTCTTGAGGAATGAGCGGCTCTTTTCTCTGCGGATTTGGGAAGCTTTGACATCCGACGCAATTTCGTTTGTGGTTTTCTATGTCCGTTTTCATTCTGGGCCAGAAGACGCAGTCCTTTGCCCTTTCCAGTATTTTCGGCGTTGAGAGATGTGCCCAGCAGAGTTGCTCTATTATTTCTTTCCTAAGTGTTTTCGGGATTATGATGGCATTGTCTTTAAGGACTAGATCGTCTTCTACCGTGAGTTTCTCTCTGTATGGAAAGAATTCCCTCAGATTTGCAGTGATCCTCCTTTTGTTTTCCGGCCAGCCTTGTCTTGTTTGTTGAAGGATGGTGCGATAGGTCTGGTCGATGGCTGCTTCTTTTCCAATCCGTTCCAGTGTCGAGTCCTTCATCGGCAACGTCCGTATGACCTTGACTTCCTCGTATCGCTGTTTGTCGTCCACTATGGGGCACCTTGAGAGGGTATCCGCAAATTTCATGTTCTTCCCCGGACGGGAAACTAGACTAATGTTGTACCGTTGGGTGAACATGAGCATTTTTTGGAGCCTCAAGGGAACGTCCATCAGTGCTTTCGTTACAATATTGATCAACGGACGGTGGTCGGTATATACAGTGACATTCTTCGGGTAAATGAAGTAATGAAACCTCTTCAGAGCGAAGACAACGGCCAGAAGCTCTTTCTCGATTTGCGCATAACGGGTTTCTGTGCGCGTGAGGCTTCTGCTGGCGAAATATATCGGACGATTATTCTGTATCAAGGCCGCTCCCAGAGCGTGCTGGCTCGCGTCGCACTCGATCTCTATTGGCGATTTCGGATCGAAGTACGCTAGGACCATGCTTTGGCTGATCATTTTCGTTGCCCGTTTGAAGCTTTCTTGCTGACGTTCGGTCCATATCCACTCTCCTCCATCCTTGCACAGCTCCCTCAGGGGCGCAACGATTTCAGCTCCCCTCGGCATGAAGCGCGCAACATGCGAAAGCATACCAAGAAAGCTCTTCAATGCGACGATATCTCCGGGTTCTTTCATTCTTGTTATCGCCTGTTGTTTCTCCGGATCCATTTGTATTCCTCTGTCTGTGAGTACGAAGCCGAAGAATTTAGTTCCCGTCGCTCTCAGGGTAGCCTTCTTCCTGTTCAGCTTGATTCCTTTGTCGCTACATCTCTTTAAGAATCTTTGTAGATTTTCGTCGTGGTTCATTCGAGCTTCGTCATGCGTGTTTCCTCTGCCACAGATCAGAACGTCATCCGCTAATGCGTACGTGTTC
>NW_003804421.1:0-5335 GCF_000255335.2 Galendromus occidentalis
ACGCTAGGACCATGCTTTAGCTGATCATTTTCGTTGCCCGTTTGAAGCTTTCTTGCTGACGTTCGGTCCATATCCACTCTCCTCCATCCTTGCACAGCTCCCTCAGGGGCGCAACGATTTCAGCTCCCCTCGGCATGAAGCGCGCAACATGCGAAAGCATACCAAGAAAGCTCTTCAATGCGACGATATCTCCGGGTTCTTTCATTCTTGTTATCGCCTGTTGTTTCTCCGGATCCATTTGTATTCCTCTGTCTGTGAGTACGAAGCCGAAGAATTTAGTTCCCGTCGCTCTCAGGGTAGCCTTCTTCCTGTTCAGCTTGATTCCTTTGTCGCTACATCTCTTTAAGAATCTTTGTAGATTTTCGTCGTGGTTCATTCGAGCTTCGTCATGCGTGTTTCCTCTGCCACAGATCAGAACGTCATCCGCTAATGCGTACGTGTTCTCGAGACCCTCCAGGCATTGTACCAGGCGTTTGTAGAAAATTTCCGGGGCCACATTGAGACCGAATGGTAGTCTTTGCCATTGAAACCTTCCGAAGGGTGTTTGAAATGTGGTCAGGTGGCGGCTTGATTCCTCGAGTTCACATTGCCAGAAACCGTCTGACAAGTCAAACTTTGAGAATACTTTAGCCCCACTGAGGTCCGGGAGTATCTCGTCGAGGGCAGGTGTGTGGTACACCTCCCTTACCAGGTATTCATTGAGTCTCCTTGGATCCAGGCACAGTCGCAGCTGACCCGTTTTCTTTATCTGTATTGAGATTCTGTTGACCCATTCGGTCGGTTCTTCCACTTTGCGGATTATTCCTCTTCCTTTCAATTGTTTCAGTGTTTCGAGGAGTTTCACCTTCAAATGCGGCGACACTCTGCACGCTACGTTACAGCACGGAATTGCCTCTTTTTTGAGGTGTAGTTTGACTTTGCCCGGGAACTTCCCCAGACCTCCGTCGAATACATTCGGGAATGCTTTCATCACGTTTTCAATTGTGCCGAAAGTTTCGTTATGGCAGATTGAATCAACCTGTTCGTAGTCGATGTGAATTAGATTCAGCTTCTCTGCCGTGAACCTTCCGATTATTGGTTGGAATTTGTCCTCTACCACGACGCACTTGATTTCATGTTCCATTTTTGTTTTGATGTTCCTGACTCGTAGGTCCGTGGTCCCGAGCGTCTTGATTGTGGATCTGTTGTATGCTTTCAGCGGCGGACGAACGCCCGTGTTTATTGTCGCGTTCGGGATCATGTGTCTAGGTATGATATTGCATGTAGCTCCGCAGTCTACTTGGAACCGCGTTGCTTTCCCGAACGAGTTAGCCTCTGATACTTGCATCGTGACGTAGACCATTCTCTCGCTAGCTTTGATCGCACACACCCATTGCACTTCTTCTTCTGTGAAGTCTTCGTCTGATTCGAAGTTGCCGTCGACCGTATTTATCTTAGCGCGTCCTGTGTAGCACATCGTTGCGAAATGGTTCATTCTCCCGCACTTCGAGCAGGCTCTTCCCTTGGCTGGACAGGTGTTGTTCGGATGAGTTCGCCCGCACGCGCGACACTCTTTTGATGCCATGTATTGAGATGGTCTTTCATTCCGAAAGCTCCTTTGTTGATTGTTTTGATATCGATTGCCGAACGCGCCATTTTGTTGTGGTCTCGATCTTGACGGTTTCTTGCGGCTTCTTGAGAAATGTTGGAGAGCGTTCGATTCCTCTTCGCTGTTAAGAGACTGCGTGTCTCCGGTCTGCCTTTCCGTCTGCTGCTCGAAAGCCTTTAGCTGACTTCTTGAGGTTTCCATTGCCAAGCAGATCCTGACGGCTTCATCCGCTGATAGCTTTGAAACCTTGAGGAGTTCTCTCCGTGTTTCTTTGTTCGAGACCCCATAGATGATCTGATCTCGAATCATTCTATCAGCCAGTCCCCCGTAGTTGCACACTTTGACTTTCAGTCGGAGGTCTGTTATCCATTCTGCTGCCGGCTCCCCCGGTCGCTGTATCCGTTCTCTGAACATGTGAGACAGGTAATGTTCGGATTCACCGTCTGCAAAGCACAACCCGAGAGTTTTCACGACTTCTTCGTACTCCGGTTTGTCGGACGATCCATATTTCGCATTGAATTCGTCTAAGACAATATCACCGCCGGTCGCGAGCAGAATTGCTATCTTGGTGTCGTCTTCTTCGTTGGTCTTCTTTGTGGCTCGCAGGAACAAATCCACTTTCTGCGCGAACTTTTTCCATTCCGTCCAGGAACGCTTCTTCACAGCAATGTTTTCCGGTAATCGATCCATGTTTTTTTTTTTGTGGGTTTCGATTAATCCGTTGCTGCCACCATGTTAACGAGTCATCACCGAGCGTGTTCGTAGTCGACTGACTGTTTATTTACACACACAAGTCTCATTCCAGACGACAGCGCTATGATATGGATCGGGGTCTCTTTACTGTATCACAACACAGTGACTTCGGCGTCGGACGGCCAGGGTCAACTGAAAGAGGAAGTCATGGCCACGAAAACGACGCTCGCCGACTTTCTCAAAGGGAAGTTCCGAAACACGGTGGGAGCCACACCTGTGGCAACCCAGCAAATCTGGTGTCGTGCGTGGATTGATTATCACGCTAGAGGGCGCCAGAGTCGAGCGTTAGAGAGACGATCGGCGGCCGATCGCGCGAGAAGTTAGTGACGGCGGCATTAATGACGTCAGAACTTGAAGTAGAGAGAGATTCATTCGAGCGCAAGCAATCGTGAAGGGTAGTTGTAGGTGTGTGCCAGAGTGACTAGCCGACTAAGTTCAATAAACTCTATTCAACACCAGTTCGTGACATCTGTGTTACCCACGTAGAGACTAAGTGACATTACAGCAGCGGTGGGGTACGCACGGAACTCGCGAGCAGTGTTGAAAGAAAAGTGATTGAAGTGTACCGAAGCCGAAGCCAACGATGGAAGCGGAAATGCTAGAAATGAAGAAGGAGTTGGAAAAATTGCGCGAGCAGTTAGCAGCGAGCTCAGGAGAACGGATTGATTCGAGGAGCTATGAGAGAAGAGAGAAATTGGTGGATACGGCGACGGCTCTAGCCCGATTCGCTGGAGGTAACGTGGTCGAAGCCACAGAGTGGCTAGAAGAATTCGCATTGGCTAGAGACGTAGGGAAATGGTCTGAGGACTACACGAAGAGCGTACTGTTTACTAAGATGACTGGCCCGGCGCGACTTTGGCACCGAAATTTCGGTATGAAGGCAAAAACTTTCGTAGAGTGGCGCGCAGCGTTCGAGGAATCTTACATTCCGCCAGAGCAGAAGGGAGATTTGATGGGAGAGTTACTCGCGTGTACCCAGAGGAGAGGCGAAGGATTAGAGAATTACGCGCGGCGCAAGGAAGATATTGCATTGAAACTCGATCTCAAACCGGTAGAAATCAAGGAGCAGATCCTCAAGGGGATGCTTCCGGAGTACTGGATGCTAAGGCATGTGATGCGGAGTAAAGAGCATCAAAATACGGCGGACTTAGTTCGAGACATAATGAGGAGTATGGAGTTTGATCGCAGTAGGCCGAGAACGGGAAAGTTTACGTCAGAGAAGGAGCGGATAGCGCCCGAGCACGGTACAGGTATGCTTCCACTGTAGAAGGGAAAGGCCACAAGCAAGCGTGGTGTCCCGAAAAGCAGAGATATGGAAACGGAGCAAGTAGAGGAGCTTCAAACTCGTATGGCGGATTTCGAGGTGGATTCTCAAGAAGCGGATACAACTCGGGAGAATACTCGAGAGATTTCTCAGGAGGAAGATCCGAAAACTTCAGGAGCGCGACGCAAGCCTCGCCGCGAGGGGGCGCTGATAACCAGCGTTCAAGGGAACTGACGTGGAGAGAACAGACTCCTCAGACATCTTCGACTTCAAGCTACGCGATCCCATTAAGATCGGGGCAGACGCCATGCAACAAATGCGGACGGCCGGGGCACCTGGCCCAAAACTGCAGGACCATTCGGAGGGTAGAAGCGTTCGACGAGTCGAACAATTCATTCACCAAGAAGGAAGAAGAGGAAGACGTAGAAGTGAAGAATATACTCGTAGACGATCAAGAATGGCCAGCGAGAATCGACACAGGAGCTCAAGTCAGCATCATCGGAGCATCTGCGGCAGCGAAGCTAGGTCTAAATCTGAGCCCGAGTGAGACACACATGATCGAGGGAGTCGCCGGAGGTCGATCCGAACCTCTCGGACAAGCTGAAGTAGCGATGGACGTGGATGGTCTACACTTCGAGAAAGTTCGATTGACGGTCGTAAGTGATGAAACGATAGGGTCGCCCGAAATTCTTCTAGGGAAGGATCTACTCGACAGAGAAGTGGTAACAGTCTACAAAGAAGGACGAGCCTGGATACTCAAGGAAGAAGCGTTCGAAGTGATATCACAAGTTCTACCTGAGGAAGCGAGGAACATGAAATTCAAAGTCAAGTCCGAAGTGAGGTTGGAACCGAAAGCTGTGTCTCTAGTAGAAGTAGAACCAGATTCGAAGATAGAAGGCTTAGTAGTCTTGGAAGATCAGGCGCAAGTCGGAGCATTATGCGAGATCAAGGAGGGAGAAGATGTCTCCATCCCAGTGATGAATGCAGCAAGAGAGGAGATTACGTTGAAGAAGGGTGCGGTAGTCGCCAGAGGAAGGGTATTGGGCGAGCTGTTCGAGATGAGGAGAATGGGAGAAGCAGGCGGAGCAAGTACGAACGAAAAAGGAGGAGTAGCAACGGTGAAGCAGGTGAAAGCAAAATCGTTGGAAATGATCAGAATGGAGGATCTGACTATAGGAGAAGGAGTACCAGAAGGACGACGTCAGGAACTGCTTGGCATACCTGAACAACTTCCAGGACGTAGTCGTCGACATCGATGAAGGAAACTGGGAAGAACATCACTCACAGATTTCGAGATACAAGAAGTTACGGGCAGCCAACCAGTGAGAACCAAACCGTATCGACTATCAGCGGTAGAGAAAGAAGCGTTGAGGGAAATCATCGAGCAGATGAAGGATGCAGACATGATCGAGAATTCAAAATCAGCTTACGCAAGCCCAGTTCTATTAGTCAAGAAAGCCGACGGAGGGTGGAGAATGGTGATCGACTATAGGAAACTCAACGACCAGACGGTGAAGATGAACTACCCACTACCATTGATTGATGACATTCTGGATGAAATTGGTGGGAAGAATATCTATTCGACGTTCGACTTAGCATGGGGATTTTTCCAAGTTCCGATGACGAGAGAAGCAGCCGAAAAAGCAGCCTTCGTCACAGCGGAGGGACACTATCAACCGAAAGTAATGATGATGGGACTAGCGAACGCACCAGCGAAATTTCAAGAATTG
>NW_003804422.1:0-15812 GCF_000255335.2 Galendromus occidentalis
CATTGATTATATGATGTGTGGAACCAGAATCAATGACGAACTCACCATCAGATTCGCTCGAATCTGGACTGCTTGAGTGCTTCACTTCGGTCATGAGACACTCCACGTTGTGAGATTCCGTTCGAGGCTTGTTTCCAGCCTTGGCTCTTGGGCATTGGCCGATGTGATGTCCAGGTTTCTTGCAGTAATTGCATCGGAGGGTTGTCTTCTTGTTTTCTTGCATCGATCTGCTGAAGTTGTTTGCTGTTGATTAGTCATATGACTGTCCTTGTGGCTTCTGGCCGAATCGTGGTTGATTTGATCGAGGCGATGAGTAATTTTGACGGTTCGATGAATTCTGCTGAGGAGTTGGAGCTTGGTTGCTTCTTGAGAAGCGACGGAGGTTGTATCTCGCAACGAGAGCAGTTGCTCCGTTCCTTTCGGAGGTTTGACGAGTGGCTTTCTCGGATTCTCTGCGCGCGTAGTCGGACAGGATGAGTTTTGCGATGTCTGCCAGCTTTCTTCCTGAGGCGTCTAGCTGCGTGAAATTTTGTTTTATCCAGCTGTAAACTGGAGGCAGCTTGTTGATCAGGGTAATGCTGACGATGTCCTCGTCCATTTTCGCGGAGGCGTCGTCCAGCGCCTTCTTCAGTCTTTTGAATTCTGTTACGTTATCATACGCGGTTTTGTCATCGCGGTATTGGAACGCAAAGAAGTTGTGCACAGCGATAATTTTCCTGCTTGCATCTTTCTGAAGAAAATGATCTTCAAGTCTTTTCCAGATTGTGGGGCCACTCACAGTTGTTGAATCATCACTGAAGAGACCTTCGATGAGAGGGGTGTCGAGTGCATTCAAAAGAATGTATCTGGCTGCGATGTTTCCGCGAGTGAAATGCTTCTGTTGCTGTTTGTCGCTTTCGCTTTGTCCATGGTTTGGTTTCAGTTGTGAGTCGACAACTTCCCAAGCGTAGGGTTCGGTTTGGAGAGTCACGGGAATCAGAGATTTCCATGTGGGATAGTTCGATCCATCCTCCAGTAGTTTGGGAGGAGTGAATCGCGAACGTATTCCCTCAGGTTCCGACGTTGAGCAGACTGGAGGAGCTGACCCTGGCTTAGGGTCGTCGGCTACCTCGAGTTTTGCCAGTTGTTCTGCAACGTTCATGTTTCGCGAGGGAGTATGTCGTTACTCACGTTGATTGAAGATCCTCCTTGGTATCGTGGAGTCTCGTGGAAACTTCACTAGATCAGTCGGGATACCAGGAGGAGGACAGAATTCAGACTTCAGAATGACGAGGATGCCTTCTGTGTGGTCACAGAGCAGAGAGTATCTCTATCCATTTATTCGTTGAATATATAGGATGATATCTGTGTCAAGGATCCAGTAGGTAGAGAGAGTGAACGTCCTAGATTTACATCCGGAATTTACCGAGTTTTAGAACTAGGTCTCTGAACTAGAAAAGTATCTGATTGTGTCTATTCAGCAGCTGGCTTAGATATATGCGTCGGAGGTTTCTGACAAACAAGAACAGAGTTCGGGGAACTCCATATTTCAGCAGCCTTCTTAGGTGCTCCCGAGAATCCACCTTCTCATGGCGATCGGTCCAGCCGATAAGAAATCCTGAGAATTCCCGTCTTTCCCTTGATGAAATCTTTGATTCTCGGTGAGAGGACCACACAAATAATTTTTTTATGGTGGGAGGACCCATCACATGAGAACGACGACCCTCATATGACCCTCCTGAAGCTCCCGAGAACCCGCCCCTGAATTTTCACGGCGGCCGGTTCAGGCGTTTGTGAATTCAGCGAATTCCCGATTTTTCAATTTTTTTCCGAGTTTTAGGATTTTCGTGGGTGGAGCACTCAAATAATTTTTTAAGGTAGAAGGACTCAGCGCATCGGGGTACTGACCCCCTATAACAACCGCTGGATCGCCCAGAACACGCTCCTAAATTTTCACGTGCGATCGGTTTGGCCGAGTCTATAGGGTACCCCGGACAGACAGACAGACAAACAGACAGACATACGTTTTTATATATATAGATAGATACCCCACGGATTCCGGCCTACTTCTTCACAGAGTCTTCTCCATGTTTCCTTCGTTGACCTGAGGATCGATCGACTTAGATTTCCCCGGCTCGTACAATACTCCGTGTAGTACCTAGGGCGGTTCTCCGAGCTGGCTCTGAGGAACCTCCTCCGGTTTTCCACACATACTGGGGAGCATGATGTGTCGAGCAGAATAGAAGTGCATTCTCGCCTGCTTTTCTTTCCGAATTCACTGAAAGACACGCCCACGCAGCGATATTTCGAAACGTTCGTTCATACGAGGAACGGTTTGCTAAGGCGGGCCGTCACTTTAGTCCGTAACGCGGAGCCTCTTGAGGGCCTTGTCGTCAAGCTTCCCGATCTACCGCAGAGGTTCCATGAAACTCTAAAGCGATTACATCGTTTCCCGGCATGAATTCTATTCTGTATCTTCGAGACCTCCGCTACGGTTGAAAGTAGGACTTCGAAAGATTTTATCCAGGAAATAAAAAAGTAGGGGCTTCCATGAGAGTTTCAGGTAAACTAGTCGTCGCAAAGGTGAAACCTCCGATATCTGAGTAATTATGAACAGCGGACCCCGAGAAGCGCCACGCAGCCAAGGACGCTGATGCCGAAAAGCTGAATAAAACTTTCAGGGAGCCTAACTGGCGAAAATGCGAAACACCCGATGCTTGAGCGATCAGTGAAGAGATAAAATCGTATCTCGTTGATACCTCGGCTGGAACGATCACACGGAATACTAGTGTCAGTCTTGGGTTCTTCATCAGCTGACTGAGGTTCATTGTCCCTATATCTAGCGAGTCATAGAAAAGGGTTGAGCAAAGTAGACCATTAGATTTTAGGTCAATCTGGAAACACTGTGGACGGATTAAGTGGTGACCGGTCGGTGACCGTCCCAGATCGGGGACTTCAATGTGTAGAGCGAGAGGTGAGATGGACAATACTCATAAACTATCTAGGGGCGGCGATGGACACCGGCTTGTGCTTCTCCTCCGGGAATACGTTGAATATTGGGCATTTATGAACATCTGCTCTCGGGGTCCTTATCCTAAACTTGAAAACGTTAAGTTTTGGAAGCTCCACAACAAACACTCGAGACTACACCGAAGGCACCACCCAACAATTAGTAATAGACAACCAATGCTCCTCGATACCCAAACGCCTAACCACTGGACGAGTATACTGGATATCGTATCGCCGAAATTCGATGGCCGTGGCTGCACTTGTGTCAGTCGCCGGTTTTTCAGAATAGAGAACTCCACAGATAGAGGATGATCCTCTTCACTGGGGTACCCTCGGGAGCTCGAAGATCTCCTTGGTGAAGCTTCGCTGGTACACGGGTTTTCGTGACGATGCGGCAGTCATCGTCCAGTCTATGACGCTACGCAGCCGGATAACAGGCTCCGTAGAATTTCGGCAGAACCATGGTGGTTGATGACGCAATGGGCGCTGGAAAAATGGGCGAGAAATTCTCGAGCCAACGAATTGGAATAATTCGCAGAGAATAGTATAATTGACAAATACACGCTGCATTCCGTAATCGCCAGCGTACGACGTCGTAGTCGAGAACGATAGCGTAGAGTACATGCCCTTTTCTTGGCAACACAGCCCAGAGAAAGTGGAAGAACGGGGCGAAGAGTCTGTGCTCGCCGGGAATGCGCCCGTTCCTCCAATGCGCTCGAGGAAACCCAAGGCGCGCAGGCCTCTCGGGCCATGCGGCATTGGTCGAACGTCACTGGATTCGAATGCGCTCTGCGGCGAAGGGCCATGTTCGCAGCCAATGCGCAATGAGTCGGAAGTGCTTAAGACCTGATACCTAACCATTCTCTCAATGCGATCGAGGAGTCCGAATGCGCGCAGGCCTCCCGGGCCATGCACAATTAGTCGGACGCCACCGGACCCACCCAGCTCGGATCGATGACGCCCAAAGCGCCGAGTCCGCTTTCGGCTTTCGATGATGTTTCAGCGAATGAGCCGGCTGTTCCCCGGAAATAATCGGATTGCCGATCGGCCGAAGACAGCAAGCGCGCTCTCGAATCGAGCACTCATGCAATCCTCATGACAAGTCTGGAAGGCTTAGGTAGATCTTGGTGAAGCAAATGCAGTGAAATGTGGCTCTAGAGGCTCGTTGAATGAGCCATGAGAGCTGAGGGTGTCAGGAGGCAGGAACCGGCGTCACCGAAACTCGGACCCACCCGGATGACGGAATTGCGGATTGGAGTGCGCCCGATGTACTCAGCAGACTTCCCGAAAAAGTTCTGCGGTGGACACTGCTCCGGCGGCGAAGCTCGATAGCGACAGCGTCATCCAGTAGAGGCCAAGATGAGCCGTCTGAAAGCGTCGGTAGAGAGGTTTTCACTAACTGGATTCATCTTTAAGAAGTATTTCGAGGAAGACCAACGTCCGGGAAAGCAAGGAACGAATTCGTGTCGCTGTCGATAAGAATTTTCGGGAACAGACAGTCGCCTTTTGCATGTTAGGGGATGGTATTGGGTACGCCAAAGGAAATCTAGGACTTGGTTCACGCGGTCAAATTACCTCACGATTTATCTTGCTCCGCGAATATCTTTGTCACCGCAAGCCAGAAAGGCCTTGAGTCGTTGATGCGAAACGCTGACGGATTCGTCCGAGAAGAGGTACACGAACCGTCGATCGGCCTTCTTACAAGGACTATGCACGAGGGACGGTTGACTGGTTTTCGGAGACTATTGGCCGCATGAGAGCAAAAGTAGCTCCGCGAATATCGTTGTCATTGCAAGCGGTAAAGATCCTGATGCTGCGGGGGGCCACTTGTCCGCACCAGGGACAGTCGACTTGACTTCGGAGTCACCCGGCAGCACGAGGGACGGTTGACTAGTTTCTGGAGACACTTGGCCCCATGAGAGCAAATGAGAGATGCTGAAGAGAGATGCTGACACATTCGTCCGAGTAGAGGTGTGGTTGGCGTCGATAGGCATCTTGCTCGGAATTCGTCTCACAGTGAATTTCGAGCGTGCGAGGGGGCACTCGTCTCCATAGGGGACAGTTGACTAGTTCTCGGAGACACCCGGCAGCACGAGGGACGGTTGACTAGTTTTTTGGAGACACTTGACCGCATGAAAGCAAGTCGTTGCTGTTGCTGTTGCGCTCGCTAAAAAAGTAATACTATGGCCCGGATTTCAGCAACGAGGACACATGGGGCCACTTGTCCCAGGGAACTTTCAATGTGCTATAGCTCGCCTGTCGTTCGAACACTCAACTCTACGAGAGGACAACTGACCCCCACCTTTGCGTGTGGACTGAGGGGGCGCGGAGCGACCCCTCAGGGTATTCGCAGGCATGACGATCTCGCCCCGCAGGGAACGTACGCCGACCCCGAAATAACACGAAAGCCATCGATGCCTATCTAACCGGAGTCACCCAGCAGCACGAGGGTCGGTTGACTACTGTTTGGAGACGCTTGGCCGCATGAGAGCAAATGAGAGATACTAAGGAGATGTTGACAAATTCGTCTGAGTAGAGGTTTGGTTTCAAAAACTAGCGCGTCTAGCTTGTGGGGGCTGCTTTTGGGGCGAGCCTGGAATCTTAACTTTGGGGCACTATAACTCGAAAACTACTAGCCGGATCGGGCTACTAATTGAGGGAGGGTGCTCCCCTTGGCCCCTAGGACTCGAATCCGGGTTTAACTCGGTTTGACCTTGACAAGGTCACTAATCGAAATATGACCCCAAGGGTCATAAAAAAAACAGATTTTCGAATTTAACACCCTCGACTTATCCAGGGACTTACCCTGCCGGGGGCCCCTTGCCAAGTCGAATTTTTTTCTGGAATTTTTCGAAAAAATTCCCTAGCTAACACCTATTCTTTCTACCTGCTTTGCGCCCGGGGGACCAGTCCTGAACGATACGGTCTTACGGAATTTTTCGGGGAATCTCCCGTTTTCGGGAAAATCTCTCTTGAAAAATTTGCCCTAACTACCACCTATATTTTTCGACTTCTTTACGTCCGGGGGACCAGTCCCGAACGATACGGTCTTACGACTTTCTTTCGGGAAACGTCCCGTTCTCGAGAAAAACTCGCAAAACGGCGCCCGACGGGGGACGGTGGATCTAGCGGTCCGGCGGGGACCCCTACTCACCGGGAAGGCCTCCCAAGGTTTTCGGAAAAAATCTCCTCCGTCGACACTCAACCGACCACCTATACACCGACCAAGAAACGTAAGTTTTTGAACCGATTTCAACGATTTCAACAAATTTCACCGAATTAATTACAATCTTTCGATCTAGCTTTTCACTCTGTGCGGTCTATGAGAGCCAGCAATAGAGTGAGGGAGCGGCGTCGTCGGGCAGGCAGCCGAGCGGTCGCGCATGCGCCGTGGGGTGGAGAGGATCCCGAGCCAGAGGAGCAGCCAAACTTGGCGGGGACACTGTTTACAGTCTGCGTCCGCCAGTCAGCCGCATCGCCGGCAGAGAATCATCGCCACGTGGTCGCCGCACGCGGCTCACTCGGTGCGTTCGTTTTCTTGTTCAGAGAGGTAGTTGGTACTTTGTCGCTCTTCGATCCTGTCCAGGGACTCCTTCGTGATGATGGTGAGTCGGATGAACTCAGCGCTCGCTTCCAGATGTTGTCTTCCGTGATGCGACCACCGGTCAGACGTTTCCATCGTTCCCGTGCTGTGTTGAAATAGCTGCAGCGAAAAATAGCGTGATCTGCATTATCGTTTTCCCCGCTCTCGCATAGGTTGCATTTACCTGATTGAGCCTTGCCGATTCTTTCCAGGAAAGCCCGGAAAGCACCGTGACCTGTTACGAATTGGGTGAGCTCATATGTAAGTTCCCCGTGATCTCTGTAATACCAACTAGCAATATTTGGGATTAGCTTTTTTATACGGGCTCCTCGAGTACCTGCCGAGGGTTCGGCCCAGCTCTCCTGCCATATCATAATGCACTCATCTTCGAAGTTCGTCGCGCTCTGGAGTCCGTTTCTGATGTCTCTCCTTAGTCCAAGTTTGATATTCCAGGGGATCAGCCGTCCGATGACGAGGATACCTTGAGTGTAGACCGTTTTATATGCTCTGCTTACCCTGATGGCGGCTACTCGTTGAGTCTTGGTGAGTAGGTCTCTGATCTTTCGTAGTCTCAACGCCTCGTCCCAGAGTGGTGCCCCGTAGGAGACGATTTGCTCGCTCACTCTCGCTAGGAGTTTTCTCTTACTCTCCTCGGTGTCCGTGGTTCTGGGGAGAATTCTGTTGATATTGTTAGCGACTCTGGCTGCCTTTTGGCATGCCTGAGTTATGTGTTTGACGAACGTGAGCTTCCTGTCCAGCGTGATACATAGGTACTTGACCGAGTCGCTCATTCTTATCCTGTTTCCTCGGTGGAAGAGGTCGACCTGGCGTTTTCTGGAGAAAATTATTGCCTCAGACTTTTGAGGGGCAATTTCTAGGCTTAGTGATTTCATATACTCGTCAACTCGTTTAATGCACTCGTTAGCTCTCCGCTCGATCACGCTTTCGGCTGTGTCTCTGACGACGACAACGATGTCGTCGGCATAACCGATTATCACACATTCATGTGGTAGCTGCAATTTGAAAATTCCGTTATATGCGAGGTTCCAGAGAGTCGGACCGATAATGGAGCCCTGAGGGACATCGGCCGACATCTCTCTCCTCACGCCTCCGCTACTTATCTCTCTGTCCCTGAAATAGCTCTCGAGTAAGGCGATCAGATGTTCTGAGATCTCATTTTCTCTGAGGCTGCTCATTATCGCCGCCCAGCTCAGGGAATTGAGGGCGTTCTTTACGTCGATTAGGATAGCTAAGACCAGCTTCCCGCAGGCCAGGTTCCTCTTGCCGAATTCGTGCTCCACCTGTTCCGTAAGTTTCTTGATCGCTTGGATAGTTTATTTCCCTTTCCTAAAACCGTACTGATTGTCGTGGATTATGCATTTCTCGTCTAATTCCCTCAAGAGTCGTTGGTTCAGAATGCTCTCTAATGACTTCCCGAGAGTGCTCAGGAGACATATCGGTCTGTATGAGTACGGTAGCTCGGGTGGTTTACCTGGTTTCTTGATGAGGACGACGTCAGCTTTTTTCCAGGACTTCGGGAAAGCTCTGGCCCGGAGGATTTCGTGGATAACGTCCTTATATTCTTTCCTGAAATGTTTCAGAATGAATTTGGCTACCTTACCCGGGATCCTGTCCGGACCCGGCGCTTTATTCGGTGCGATTTTCCTCATGGTGAGCTCGATCTCTTCGTCCGTGACTTCTTCGATCTCCTGTATCCGTGTCCAGTCCGTGCGGGTCTGCCTCTCCAGAGCGCGGTTCGGTAAAAGGGTGTCTAGTGTCGCCCGGAGCATGTCGTTTGGTGGTGCTGTTTTGGGAACGTATAGCCTGTTCATGATGATCTTATATGCCATTCCCCATGGGTTTCGGCCAACTTCTTCGCATTGCTTCCGCCACGTTTCCTTCTTCGAGCTGAGGATCGAGCGATTTAAGCTATTTCGGCTGATTCGATATTCCATGTTATACCTAGGGCGGTTTTCCGGGCTGGCCCTTAGAAATCGTCTCCGGTTTTTGACGCATACCCGTCTCAACTCGGCGATCTCTTCGTTATACCAATAAGCTCTTTTTATCCGTTGCGATCGGTCGAAGGTTGCAGCTGTACAGGCATTCCTGACCTCCTTCGTGAAGACGCCGGGTGTGGGGTTTCTGACTCGGAGCATTCTTTCGAGTTCTTGCGTGCATATCTCGAGGTCCAGCTTTTTCTCGATGCGTGGTCTGTTCCCCGCGTCGCTTTGCGTATCTCTTGTTATCTGAACGGAAATGTAGTTATGGTCGCTCAGCGAGTCTAGCTCACCGAGGACTGTCCCGTGCTTGATTTTTGTCTTGATCCGATCGTTCGTTAGGGTAAGGTCGAGATAACTTTCCTGTGTGCCCCTCAGAAAAGTAGGCTTTTACCCATCGTTGTGAACTGTTAGGTTATATTTAGCTATAAATTCTTTTAGTATACGCCCTCTGGCGTTAGCCCTTTGGCTACCCCATAGGGGGGATGCGGAGTTGAAGTCTCCAGAGATGAGAGTACCTTGGCCCCTCGGTTGAGACTCCAAGCTTGTGCCCAGGCTGCCGAGGAAATTTTCAAACTCGGTTATGTCTGTGTTGGGTGAGATGTAACAGCTATAGAAAATAAAATCGGCGTGTGTTTGCCAGACGAACCCGTTATCTGATTCTTTTGCACCAGCTCCCGAGTTACCGAGGAGTCTGGTTGCTGCGTCGTTCTTTAGGTCAGGGGACCATCTTTCGTCTAGCTTATTTACATTCGGCTCTGTGACTAAGAGAACGTCCGATTCCAGTTGGATGGCTGTGTTCAGGGCGAGCTCGTGGGCGGCTCTGCTCCTATTGAGGTTGATCTGTAGGATTCTGATCATCGACGATATTCGGGGGGTTTCTGTTCTCTTCGGTTTTCTTCGTTCCCTTCAGCTTGTCGTTTATGAACTTGCTGTACATCGGGCAGTCCGTGGAGATGGCCTGATGCCCAGGGGCCTCAAAGGTGTTACACCAGGGCTCCTGGTCGCACTTGGCCGCCTCATGGCCTTCCTTGGTGCATCTGTAGCAGCGTATACTATCGGATTTCTTTTCTTTGCATTGATGGCTGGTGTGTCCAGCTGTAGCGCGAATGGCGCGTAGATTTTTTGCGTTATCCGGCACGAATTCCAGCCGATTCGGATGCGCTTGTTCTTAATTAGCCATTGGCCGGCCCTCTTAGGGGGCGTGACTGTGCTCGTCCATGCACCGTTCCTCGACTCCTTCGGTTCTCTAACCTGTATTTCTCCTTCTTCATCAGTTTCCTCGCGGATCTTTTTCTCAATCTCGTCGGTGGTGTTCGTTTCCTCCAGATCGTGAACTATTATCTGGATTCTGGCGCCCTTGCGAACTTCCACGTAGCTCCCCGTCGCTTGATTTATGTCCTGTTGGAGGCGTAGGCGCGCTTCCGGGTTGCCTTCCCGGATCTTGACCGCGACGTGTCCGTCTTTCGTTTTCGATACCTTTTGGATCTTCACTTCTTGTTTCGAAGGGTCAATCGAAGCCTTCATGGCTCTGACGATTTCGGCGTATGATTTCCCTCCCTCGTTTGTGACGACTAGGGTTTCGGTATCTGATTCGTTGCTTCTTTTTATCTTCCTTCCCTTCGCGCAGAGCTCGGCTCCTGCGGAGTCGACCGCGAAGCAACATTCCAATAGTTTCAGAGCGGTCGTGACGTCGACGGAGTGCGTAATGTGCATCGTCAATTTCTCGGTTTCGGATTCCGTGGATAGCTTATTGACGGCGATTTGTAGCGCCTTGGCTATGTTAGCTAGTGATGCCGACTCCGTTTTCATAAGAGTCAGAGTTCGTTTGGTAGGCGATGTCGAGAGGGCTGTTGTCCCCCCCTCCTCGATGATCTCCTCCCTGAGCGAGTTTTATCTGTATCGGGGTATTAGGCGGTTGTTTATCGAATCTGTCGGCGAGTGCCGGGTATTGGGTCCATAGTTTTCTCATGACATCTCGGTCCTTTGCGTTTTTGGCGTCGATCACCAGAAGCCGGACAGAAGTCAGTGATAGGATGCTTTTGACTGTTGTCTTAGCTTTCCTGAAACAGCTCCTGTCCCAATTTAGCGAAACGAGCTTCGCTACATCTTCGGAGGTTTTCATGTCATCTATTCTCTCATCTAGTTTCGCGGGAGCCAGGGAGGATTTCTCCTATTCTAACTCCTCAATCCTTTTAGTCAACCTACGAATTTCTTGTGCGTCCTGGATCATTCTATCATCTAGACTCCTAATAATCTCCTCTTTATTTCTTAATTCAGCCTCCCGCGTCGCGTAGAGAGTCTCATCGTTTCGGGCGCGCGAGGTTCTCATAGTCAAGAGACTGGTAAGTTCCCCAAGTTCCCCCTTAATTTCTTCGATCTTATTCTTAATTCCCTTCTGGGTGTTCGGGCACTGCTTTATAGCTTGCTCGTATAGAAATTCAATCCCTCCTACGATCCCATTGACTACCCCTTCTAAGCTAGATGAAATCTTCTTTTTCTCATCGCTAGACTTGCTATTCGGAGAATTCTCCGCTGAAACCGACTTTTGTCTCTTCCTACTCAGATTAGATTCATCTATTGCTAAGCTATCTTGTTCCATTTGTTCTAGTCCCTCGAGGCCCGTACTGGGAGCGGGGTCGCTCCTTTCCTTAGGTGACCTAGCAACCTCAGAACTACGACGAAATATACCCTCTTCATCCTCCTGCATCGTGTCCTGCAGCTAGGGTTCGCCTGGCAAGGCGTGTTTCTCGTGCTTAGTCTGTTTAGTGGAAGAAAATTGACGAGACGCGTTTTTTTTCTACCACAAACGCTTTTTTATTAGCGCGTCTAGCTTGTGGGGGCTGCTTATAGGGCGAGCCTGGAATCTCAACTTTGGGGCACTATAACTCGAAAACTACTAGCCGGATCGGGCTACTAGTTGGGGGAGGGTGCTTCCCCAGGCCCCTAGGACTCGAATCCGGACTTAACTCGGTTTGACCTTGTCAAGGTCACTGATCGAAATATGACCCCTAGGGTCATAAAAACCAGATCGGACACCAGTCCCGAACGATACGGTCTCACGACTTTCTTTCGGGAAACGTCCCGTTCTCGAGAAAAACTCGCAAAACGGCGCCTGACGGGGGACGGTGGATCTATCGGTCCGGCGGGGACCCCTACTTACCGGGAACGCCTCCCAAGGTTTTCGGGAAAAATCTCCTCCGTCGACACTCAAACACCGACCAAGAAACGTAAGTTTTCGAACCGATTTCAACAAATTTCACCGAATCAATTACAATCTTTCGATCTAGCTTCTCACTCTGTGCGGTCTATGAGAGCCAGTAACAATGTAAGTAACCTAACCTTTTTTTTTTTCTTGATCGGGTCGTGACCGAGCCTATTTCCATTCATTGCACCGTCCGCTACAACCTATCTACAGTTACAGCTTACTGGCGTCCCGCTCCCTGGCGGGGCCCATAAGGACGGTACACAGTGCAACCCCCCCGACCGACATCCGAGTCATTACATCAGGGGGGTGCTGGAATTCCACCTACAGTGTTCTTCGGCTCTTCCTGTGCCTCTCCAGTGTCTCCTTCGTACTCATCACCTCGCTCACGAAGTCCACCGCGGCGTCCCAGTGCTCCCGGCTCTCCATCATGGCTGCCACCAGTTCTTCCGGCTCGTCCATTCTTCCTACCATACTCTGCAGCTTTCCTCTCTCGTATGCAAAGCAGTCGCACTCCATAAGTGTGTGTTCTGCAGTGTCGGGTCATGCATAATAGGCACTCCGGGCTGGCGACCTTCCTCCATCGGTGCAGGTATTGTTGAAAGCACCCATGGCCAGCGAGGATCTGCGTCAGGTGATAGCTGACCTCGCCATGCTTCCTCGTGCTCCACTCCTTGACATTCGGGATCATCTGCCGCGTCCATTGTCCCCCTTCTACGTCCTCTCGTTGCCACTGCTCCTGCCACTCCGTTAGTGTATCCTCGCGTCGTTCCTTCTTCGTCTCCCTCAGTGTGGGGTCCGTTTGCTTTCGGTCCTCGTGGCGGCGGATCCTTTCTTCAGCCAGAAGGTGCCATGGTATCTGGTACCGAGACTCCATGGTATCTGGTACCGAGACTCCATTGGTGTCAACGGTTCTATATGCGCGGGAGATGCGTATTGCCATTCCCGTTGCACACTCAAGAGCCTGTTGACATTTCTATCCTTCTTCAGTGCGCCTTCCCATACCGGTGCAGCGTAGAGTGCGATAGACGTCGCTACAGCTGCCAGAAGTCTTCGCTTACCCTCGCCCGCCCCTTGCGTCCTCGGCAGGATGCGTGCCAAAGCGGTCACCGCGCTTTTTGCCTTACGGAGCGCATACTGGATATGCGGGGCATGGGTGAGTCCTTGATCTAGGACTACCCCCAGGTATTTTGCCTCTCTCTTCGTCTCAACGTTTGCATCCCTTAGCTTCAGCCCCACCAGAGGGTCGACCTTCTTGTGCCCGGTGAGGAGAATTGCCTCCGTCTTCTCCGCCGCAAGCTCGAGCTGTTGACCCTCCATCCATTGGGCGACTTTTTCCATGGCGACATTCGCCCTCCTCACAAGTTCCCTCTCGTTCTTCGCCTTGACGATGATCCCGAGATCATCCGCATAAGCGATCGTCTCCACGTCTTCCGGCATCTCCAGCTTCAGAACCCCATTGTCCGCTACGTTCCACAGCGTCGGTCCCAGGATTGACCCTTGCGGGACTCCCGCCGTCATGCTGAGCTTTTCTCCCGAGGCCGTGACAATGCTTCTATTCTTCAGGTAGTCCCCGATCACTCTTCTGAGGTAAGGCGATATTCCCACCTCCTTCAGTGTTCTCATGACCACCTCCCAAGGCATTGAGTTGAAGGCATTCCTCACGTCCAGCAGGATGAGCAGGCAGAATCTCCTCGTTCTCCATGTTTTCGACCTCTCGGCTTCGGCCGTCTCCAGCACCCTGTTGACGGCATCGATCGTAGAGCACTCCTTCCGGAAGCCATATTGGCGGGCGGCTAGACCATCCCTGGCGTCCAACTCGTCTTGTAGACTCTTCGTTAGCAGCGTCTCGAAGGCCTTCCCCGCCGTATCCAGGAGGCAAAGCGGCCTGTAGGAGGACGGATTCTCCGTCGGCTTTCCCGGCTTTGGGAGGAGGACCAGTCTCGCTCTCTTCCATCTCTTCGGAAACTTCCCCTCTGTCAGCAGTTCGTTCGAGAGATCCGCGAAGGCGCCTGCGTGTTCTTTCAGGAAGGCTTTGGTGACTTCCGGGGGGACTCCGTCGACCCCCGGTGCCTTGCCCACTGATATCCTCTCGGCCGCCTCCTTGACCTCCTCGGCATCGACCTCCTGAAAGTCGAAGTCTTCCTCGGGCTCGAATGTCCATCTCTGTACCGGCCGTTCCGGGAAGTTCTTGACAACTTCCCGCGTGAAGTCCGGTGGCATTTCCGGTATTCCAGCCCCAATCTTCTTCATCACTATCTGGTACGCCTTGCCGAAGGTATCCCTTTCGACTTCCTCGATCAGATTCTTCCAGCACTTCTCCTTGCTCCGCTTTTTCAGTCTTCTCAGTTCCTTCCCCTTCATCTTGTATCGAATCGCCGCGGCCTCGGCTTCTTCGGGGTTTCCCCTGCGCCTGTAGCTTTGCCTGTGCGTCCTGACGCATTCCTTCCGTGCTTCAGCTATCCCCGCGTTCCACCTATAAGTTTATAGGTATGACACTTCGTTGTATCTGCCATACATCGATGATCTTTATTCCCCCCGCGACTCTTTATATAGCCCTCCGGATAACGACGCGCGAGGCTGGTGATCATGCGCAGATCCTTCTATCACCCCCCGGTGCGCAAGATCACCTAATGCAAGCCGAGTTTCTTTCGACATATCTTGAACTTTTCCGCAGTAAGACTCTTCGTTAAAATGTCCGCGATCATGTCTCCAGTGGGCACGAAATCGACTTTCACGAGGCCGTCCTTGACCATATTCCGTATGAAATGATGCCTCAGATCTATGTGTTTTGTTCTCTGATGTTGTATCCCATTGGCACTCAGAAGGATGGCCTCTTGGTTATCGCACCACAACTTGACGGGCCTTCCTACGGTAATATCGGGCAGCTCCGAACAATTCAGCAACCATTTAACTTCTTGGCACGCTGCACTACACGACATGTATTCGGCCTCACTTGAAGATAAGGCGACGGTTGGCTGCTTTTTACTCGTCCACGACACGCTCGCACCAGCCAACATGAAAACGTAGCCCGTCGTAGGCTTGCGCGTTTCCTGGCAGCCTCCCCAGTCCGCATCGCCGTAGCCCTCGAGGGCGTCTTTGACATTACCGTCGAACTTCAATCGTAAATCAACGGTGCCCTTCAGATACCTTAGGATTCTCTTCACGGCCACCCAGTGCCTCTCCGAAGGGTCAGAACAGAACTGACTTACAACACCAACGGAGTAACAAATATCTGGGCGAGTGGTCTGGGAAATAGTGAATCAAACATCCCACTGCTTCACGATACGGCGCCTCCGGAACCTTCTCGTCTTCCGCTCTCTTGAGAAGCTTCGTACCTGCTTCACTAGGAGTCGCGACAGGCTTGCAATCGGTCATTCCGAACCTTTCCAGGACTCTACGAATGTTCTCAGCTTGATCGAGCAAAATGACTTTTCTTTCTGGTTCTTGGTGAATTCTGATCCCGAGACAGTACTGCGCAAGCCCGAGGTCTTTCAGCGGAAACACCTTCCCCAGGCTCTCGACAAATGTTTTCTGCAGACTCGAGTCGTTGGTGAAAAGCAAGAAATCGTCAACATATATGGTGACTATGAGCAGCCCTTCCCCTTTCGTCATGAAGTAGCAGCACCGATCCGCTCCGAATTCCTTGAGACCAAGACCTATCAAGGACTTGTTCAACGTTTCGAACCAGACTCTCCCAGCTTGACGCAGACCGTAGAGTGATTTTTTCAAGAGACACACCTTATCATCAACCTGGAACATAGGAGGTTGTTCCATGAAAATTTCCTCCTCCAACTTACCGTGCAAGTACGCGGTCTCTACGTCCAACTGCCGGATTCGCCAATTCTCCTGTGCTGCCCGTGCGAACAAGAATCGAAGGGTCGTGATCTTGACAACGGGTGAATATGTCTCATCAAAATCTACGCCCCTGGTCTGTCCACATCCACGTCCGACCAGTCTTGCCTTATACTTCACGATTCGTCCCTCGCTATCCTTCTTCAATTGGAAGACCCATTTCGAAGTAATGACCCTCCTATGC
>NW_003804423.1:0-2163 GCF_000255335.2 Galendromus occidentalis
TGTCTTGTGTCGATGCGCTGTGATGCTAGCCATCCAACACTACTACGGTTTGTCGGGCGGTCCCACCTGATGCTAATGATGTTCCCGCCATGAGCTCGGCTGCAAATCGAGATTCAACTTACTCCGCCGCCTCCTGCGATATTATGCTAATAAGCTTGAAGCGGTAGTCTTGAATCTCGAATCTCATATCACGACTGTTTTTTTTCAGAGGTTTTCGAGCTCGGGATCCCGGAAAGCAGGCCCAAGATCGATCACACCGGGAGGGTCAGCTGGAGCACGCTGGCCTGCTTCGTCCTTGTCATAGGTATAATAATTTGCGCGACTACTTTTGTCGTCCTTCACCTCCAACTCAAAAGGGAGGTCGTAGAGGAAGTGCACAACGCCTCTGCGACCTTCCAAAAATTTATGCGGAGTCGAATGGTCCGGGACGCCACCAAGAGCCTAGCCGCCGTGAGTTCGGAGCTCGCGGCGGCGGCGAAGGACCTAAAAGAGGAACGAGCCGCCAAGTCGGTGGCTCGGATCCTGGCGCATGTCGCCGATAAGATCGGCGAGCTCGACGATGTCGAGCTTGCTAAAATGTGGCGCCAGGGCTCCGACCTCGTCGGCAGCCTCTCAAAGCTGTCGAAGGACGCCTCTGCCTCTCTTGAAGTGGTGTTTGCTGTCCTGGCGGAAGCCCCGGCTATAAAGCACCGCTTGTGTGCGGTCGCCGGATCATCCCTCAGTCTCTTGTTCGGCACCTGCTAAACAAGCGGGGTTGTAGGTGATTTAGGTATAATAATTTGTAAATATCGTCCGCCGCGTGCTCTACGCGCCCTCCCGGGAGTGATACGATCTGGAAAGCCTGCGGACCGCCGGTAAGCGTCATTTTTCCATCGCGCACTGATGTCTGAAAAAAAAAACCAATCCCATTCGAGAACTCGGATGGGGGTGTTGGTGGAATCATTTTTCTATTCGAGGATTTCATCGATGGAGATTCCCGACAAATCAATTCTGCCCGAGTCGATGGGACGAAACAGAAACCAATTATGCATTTTTTCTCCGTTTCACAGAGCTTGAGTCTTGATTCTCGTAAGGCTCCATGCTCTGTGGATGGAGATCCGATGATTTCCGGACATCATTCTCGTAAGGCTCCATGCTCTGTGGATGGAAATCCGATGATTTCCGGACATCATTCTTGAAAGGCTCCATGCGCTGTGGATGGAAATCCGATGATTTTCAGACTTCATTCTCGAAAGGCTCCATGCTCTGTGGATGTGGATGGAGATCCGATGTTTGTCGGACTTCATTCTCGAAAGGCTCCATACTCTGTGGATGTGGATGGAGATCCGATGATTTTCGGACTTCATTCTCGTTAGGCTCCATGGTCTGTCGATGGAGATGGAGATCCGATGATTTTCGGACTTCATTCTCGTAAGGCTCCATGGTCTGTCGATGGAGATCCGATGATTTTCAGACTTCATTCTCGAAAGGCTCCATGCTCTGTGGATGTGGATGGAGATCCGATTTTTGTCGGACTTCATTCTCGAAAGGCTCCATGGTCTGTCGATGGAGATCCGATGATTTTCAGACTTCATTCTCGAAAGGCTCCATGCTCTGTGGATGTGGATGGAAATCCGATGATTTCCGGACATCATTCTCGAAAGCCTCCATGCTCTGTGGATGTGGATGGAGATCCGATGATTTTCGGAATTGATTCTCGTAAGGCTCCATGCTCTGTGGATGGAGATCCGATGATTTTCGGACTTCATTCTCGAAAGGCTCCATGCTCTGTGGATGAGGATGGAGATCCGATGATTTCGGACTTGATTCTCGTAAGGCTCCATGCTCTGTGGATGGAGATCCGATGATTTTCGGACTTCATTCTCGAAAGGCTCCATGCTCTGTGGATGTGGATGGAGATCCGATGATTTTCGGAATTGATTCTCGTAAGGCTCCATGCTCTGTGGATGGAGATCCGATGATTTTCTAGACTTCATTCTCGAAAGGCTCCATGCTCTGTGGATGTGGATGGAGATCCGATGTTTGTCGGACTTCATTCTCGAAAGGCTTCATGGTCTGTCGATGGAGATCCGATGATTTTCAGACTTCATTCTCGAAAGGCTCCATGCTCTGTGGATGTGGATGGAAATCCGATGATTTTCGGACATCATTCTTGAAAGGCTC
>NW_003804424.1:0-1019 GCF_000255335.2 Galendromus occidentalis
GATATTGTGAGTGGCCGATACGTTTTGAGCATCCCTTTTTTCGAGGTGCTCTTCATGAGGAGTGACACCCGTCCTAAGCGCCAGTCCTCTGGGATCGGCCGGGCTCCCCTCCTGATATCTGTGAACAGTCGTGCTAAGTATTCGCATCCTGTTTTCCCTAGGTTTTTGAGGACGTAGGCTGGTATATTATCCAGTCCCATCGCAGAGTCTATCGGTACTTTCTCAAAAACTTCAGCTATCATATCGGCGTCAACTACTACTTGTGACCCCATTGGGACCTTCAGTTCTCTCTTTGGGTCCGTGGTGGGACTCTCAGCATTGTCGCATTCGAGCAAGTTCGAGAGGACCTCCGTGAGGTGGTCCTCCATTTCCCCGGACTCATCTAGGGCAGCCGCCGGTTTCCGGTCCCCCCTGTCCTCTTTCCGGGTGTATTCCCAGAATCTTTTTGCCCTCTGATGTCTCGGGGCTCGAATTTTATAGTCGTAGAGTTTTCTGTTGCTGTTGGCAACCTCTCTCTCGACTTGGTTGTAGATTTTCCTCCGAACGTCATTCAATTCTCCAGCTAGTTGGTGCTGTTTTCCTAGATCTCCCCTATCTCCGGCTCGCCTCCACTCTTTGCCGAGAGCCTTTTTCTCTTTGTGGAGGCGGGAAATCTCCCTCTTTCGACGCGCGTAGATGCGGTCGCTCATCAAGCCCGAAGTGTTCTTGATTGGCTTCTCTTGTGGTTCTCTGATGTATAACCCTGAGCTCCGTCAAGCTCCCAAGTCAGAAGAGCTCAGTCACTAATTTTGCTCCAGCTGCCCTCAAAAGACAGTCGGAGAGAGGATTCCTAATTCGAAAGGAAGTCAACATCCATGGGTCTATAGGTACACACTCGAAAGGCAACGTCTGACGAATATATCCACTTCCTCATGGGAGAATTCCGGCCACCGCTCTCAATGAGAGGGCGGCTCGATGCAGCGACTGATGCTGTCGTTGATACGCCCAAATTTCTTTCCGTCACGTATCGAATTTATTCG